>NC_056729.1:676323399-676623399 GCF_019279795.1 Protopterus annectens
CAGCCAGTGGCCTAAGTGGTTTGTGACTGAAATATAGAATGTTGTTTATCAAGATGGAGACTTTAAGAGCTTATTTTCAACAATAAGACTTTTATTACTGCTAAAAGTCATTACTATGTTTTTTGATGCACTGATGGATTTTTTTTGATTAGTCAATTCCACATTAGACGGAAGTCAGTATGTAAGACTTTTTCACTGCTTTGTAGATCTGTTTGCACTCAGAAGTGCTATGATATATGAATAAAGCAGGTGATGACAATTTGGTGTGTGCTGTGGAAAAATTGTAATGAAAAAGTATAATAGTAGAGGTCCCAGTCGTGAACGTAGTTTTAGACCACAAGTGGAGGAGACAATGTCTGACAGGTTAGTAAAGGACTTGATCTGAAATGTGCTACATTCCTTATTCTTGGTATCTTTCAAATACCTAAATACAGAACCTGTGTTTTACAGCAGCAATAACAGCAAACTCATTGTGCCAAGACAGTTGGTCAGTTTCTATTTGAAAGATATCACTTATGTAAGCAACCAACATATTTCAAGCTCAATTAAATACGTTTATTTTAATAATCTGCCTTTTTCTCCACAGCTGTGAAATTTACAGTTAGTAAGAGTATAGTTTAATAGCCCAATATTTTTTCACTCCGATTAAATCCAAAATACATTTAACATTTCATACATGACACTGTCCACTTGGAATAATTAGTGGAGGGACATGCATCAAATCTCTGTGATATCTTTGTAATGAAGATGTTGAAAATTTCTGGATGTAATATCCATCATTCCTATTTGAACGCTTAAGGAAGAATTGCCTTTTGTCAGCACAAAGTGCATAATTTAATACCACAGCATAAGAGCTCTAATAATAAATGAGACAATTTCTCCTTGTTGTAAGAGATCATCAAACATGTACTTAATATAGCAGAGTTACAATAAGAAATACAGCACTGGCATTAACTAGACACTAATCTTGTCTAATCTTGGGCAGGCACATATCCTGTCATTGAAAGCTAAGTAGACAAAGACATGTGAATATACTTTAATAACAGAGAAGCCAACAGTGACAGAGACAACATCATAAGAGCTCCCTTTTACATAAAGGTTGACTAAAGGCAGTGACTGAAAAATTATATATTTTTATGTTTTGTTATGAAGTTCTACACAATGTAAACCTGCAATCTGCACAATAACTACTTATTTCTAATTTTATTTATTTTTTAACCTTGAGTGTTGCCATGGAGTAGGACATCCTGGTATGATTTTGTTTTCTTAGAAATCCACTTTTCACCAGTAATGGACTTAAAGAGTACAGCTGATGTGATAAGGTTGCCCTAGTGTCATATTTCAATCACAGTTTCATTCACTTACAATGGAGGCAGTCAGACATGCAGTTACATTTGATAATGCTCAGTAAAGGTTTCAGTGACTGGTTTGTAGTGTAGTGACTCTTAAATATTTGTTTTCCACATATGTGTTGCAGTCTGAAAAGCTCTTGCAGAACTGTAAAGAAATAGCTTATATAACAGCATGACAGCACATAGCTTTATGACCCTCACTGGGTATGAAATAACAAAAAAAAAAAAGGAAGGAATGAAAAAAGAAAGAAAGAGATATAGGCATATTGATGTTATGTTTTCTTTGCAAGAATCTGCCAAATGTGATAGGGAAAACAATTTAAGAACAATGGAGACAGATTGAAAGTATCATGAGATTACATTCAGTTCCAACATAATTCATTCAGCGATATTCCGTTAATCTAACTTCAGCTCAGTTATGTTTACTTAACAAGGGTTTATCGTTTGTTCCAGCCAGACGAGCAGATCCAACAGAAGTACTCAAAGACCTTAGACTGCTTGGTAGATTTTTAACTTTAAAGACAATGCTTGAAGGTAGTCTTCCTTCTGAATTGAATATATTTAAAAAAATGAGTACCTTTGTTCCAGTACCTTACCCTACAATACAAGACACGGTTTCATGAGCTAATTCATGATGGTACCAAACCAGACTTTAGAAATATGACATGAGATGATTTTGCTGCACTTAATGAGTTGAAAGAGATGCACTCAGTGGAGGTTAGACCCGCTGATAAAGGTGGTAGTATAGTGGTACTAGATAGAGATTTATATGTAAAACCGATGAGGAAATTACTTTATGATGTGACTACATATGTATGTATTTCTGGAAATACTGTGAATGGCATAACAGAGAAAGTTTCATTTTTAGTTTTTGACTTGCTTATAACAGGTTTAATTAATGAAGATATTTTTAAATATTTTAATGTCAATCATCCAGATTCCAACTATTTATGGCCTTTTAATGATCCACAAGGATCTAACTTCCCCACCCATACGGCCTATAGTCTCTGGAAAGGGTTGGTGCACGGAGCCGATATCTATCTTTGTTGAGAAAACCCTGCACACCTTACTTGAAGACTGTGACACTATACTGAAAGATACAAATTTTTTCTTAGAAAGATTGTATTTACGGTATGTTAATATTTTAGATGAGTTTATGTTTGTTACGCTTGACATTGAGTATTTGTTCACGGTGATCCTCAGTGACTGGGGTGTTGAAAATTTCAGGGCTTTTCTGAATGACAAAATATGTTTTTCAGATGATAAACTGAAGCTCATTTGCTCATCTCTTGATATAGCTCTGGAGAATAATGTTTGTGTTTTTGAAAAAGAATTCTTTATGCAGAAGGTTGACGTAGCAATGGGCACTGTCTGTGCCAATAGCTATGCCAACCTAGCCTGGTGCAATGGGAGCCTACCAAAATTCTGTCAAATAATGTTTTTTATCAACATATTCTTTGGTATGTTCGTTTTGTGGCTGACTTGTTTTTATTATGGCATAGCACTTTGGATGAACTGAAGGCTTTTATTGCCTACATGCACACAACTACTGGGTTTCTAAAGTTCACTTACAGTTATTCTTTTGATGTAATTGAATTCTTAGACATTAAACTCAGTGAGACTGATTTGAGAAATGTATCTAATAGTGTATGTAGAAAACCTACGAGGAAAAATAGTTATTTACATAAAAACATCATTCACCCTGGCTATGTTTCACGTAATGTGTTAAAAGGTCAGGTTTATCGGTTGATGAGATTACACAGTAATGACTTACAGTTATGAGAGGCTTTAGACTCCCTTAAGCTAGAATTTTTTAAGTAGAGGCTACAAGGAAGCAGAAATAGACTTATCTATATCTGATGCTTGGAAGGAGAGGGAAGGTAGGTCTAAGCCTTATTTCACAGATAGAGTGTTAACTACCATGTGTAATGCTTCCAGACTAAATAATGACATATTTAAGATCTCTTTGCAGTAGACTAGTGACATCAATAGTTACTGCAGCATTAGTAAACGTAACTTGAGCTTATTACATACTATAGATGAATTAAAAGGCACTATAAGTGACACACCACGCTTCTCATTTAGAAACAACAAATCTCTTGAGAAGCATTTATGTTATAAGGTTCAACAGTACCTGCCTGGGGTTGAATCTAGTAGAGTGGGCACTTTTGCATGCAGAAGGTGTACAGCATGTAGATACATTCATACTGCACAGGTGTATACCCATCCCACCCTTAGGTTTAGAATAGAACTTGACTTTTATGCAGACTTCAGATCTATGAACATAGTTTACTTTGCTTTTTGACACATTTGCCATGTCTTCTATATAGGGAAGATGAATAGATGCCTAAAGGACAGGATTTTGGAACATTATAGAGATATCAAGAATAAAAAATGCCTTAGCACAGCATACTATGCAGTGTGGCTCTGAACACACTTTTAAGTTTATGGTTTTACAGGTTTTAGACATTAGCATGAGAGGTGGCGACTTAGTTAATCGGACAGAAGGAGCTGAGCAGAAATGGAATTTGCTCTTTAATGCTGAGAAACCATCAGGCTTAAATGGGGTTTTTACTTTAAAAGCCCTTTTTGAAGTCACGCCCTGTGAAGCATTAAGTGTGGATGTTATTATATGCATTTACTAGGAATTTTTTAACTAGCTTTTTATGTATGTTTGGTTTACTGATTTTAACTCATACTTATACATTTTTCAGTATGTCTTGTTTTTTATTTAGATTGTATTCTTTAGGGTATTTTCTAGATAGTTTTCTATTTTTTATATACTATGTACTAATGTTTTTTTAGAAGGTGCTTAATTGGTCTTAATACTTGATTGGCTGTTATTGGCTATAAATGGAGGTTGACTTTTCACTAGTTTGACTGATGAAGCTGTAAGTTAATCGCAAAAGAGCTTACCTGTATCTTTGGTTAATAAAGTGTTTGTTTGCTTTTCAGCCTGGCAGGCTCGGTATCTTATTTATTTATCATAAACCAAGTACACTACTTGACTCCCTAACTGATCACTCCCCAGTAGAAGTTCTTAGATTCACTCCTCACTTCTCTAAGCCACATAGATATATAACTTGTTGCAAACTATCAAACTTCTGCCCTGAGCCTTTTAATGCCCTCCTCTCCAGAATCAGCTGGACTTACCAAACCCAACTCCCCCCAGATGAAGCAGTCCAGTCATTCAACTCAACCTTCCTAAACATTCTTAACTCACTTGCACCCCTTCGCACAGTGCATATTAAATCAAACATATCCCCTTGGCTAATTAATGGTCCCGCACTTTGATGAAAACTAGAGATTAGATGTGGAAATAATGGGTAAAAACTAAGCTCCCCATCCAGCTGCAAAAATGTAAAGAACTCTGACAAAAAATGCATCAATAATGACAATACAGACTTCTCTTCATAACCCCCCCCCCTCACAGCACAAAGATCTAATCCCCAAAAATTCTGGAACTCAGTTAGTCAAATATTGCATCCTGGTAACCCTTCATATCCTAACCCTTGCCCTCCCAAGACACCAGAAGAAACATCTGACATCTTCAACTCCTCTTTCCAAACTAAACGTTTACTCTCCAAACTAAAACCCTGTTCTAAATCAGCTGATAATATTCCTCCTTATTTCCTCTAGATAGCAGCTAACTGCCTAGCTATCCCTGTATCTGTTTTGATTAACTGTTCCATCTCTGAATCTAAAGTCCCTTCTATCTGGAAATAATTTTATACTTTACCTGTACATAAAAGAGGGAACTCCACTGATATCACCAGTTTCAGACCTATTGCTATACTCTCACCACTATCAAAAGTATTGGAATAAAACATTCATAAGCAAGTCATGCAACAAGTACTACAGGAAAACCTGCTCACACCCACTCAACATGGGTTTTGTCCAAAACATAGTACCATTACTGCCCTCCTATCTTTCATTAACACTATTTCTCTGGCCAGACACAACATGAAAACCATGTCTTGCTTATTCCTTGACCTATCAAAAGCTTTTGAAATGGTCTCCCACCCTTTTCTACTGAACAAACTGACTAACCTTAACTTCTGTACTTCTACTGTCACCTGTTTTTCTAACTATCTCACTAGCCGACTACAGTCAGTGAGATGGCTGTCTGCCCTCTCCCATCCTCTACCAGTTAGAATGTGTGTCCCCCAAGGATCTATTCTTGGCCCATTATGTTTCAACATCTTTAATAATATTCCCTATACTTCCCTATACAATATGCAGACAACTCTACAATTATCAGATATACATTGGAACAACTAGTAAGCTGACAAGTCATTCAATAACCCGTTAGAAAAGTGGTTTGTTGGTTCCACTTTTTAATGAAATAAAAATAAAAAATACAATAATGCGACAACAATTCTCCGTACTAAGCGCTTTCACCCACAATCGTATAGGGCATCTTCAGAGTACAAATTCTTCACTAAAAAGCCATCCTTTATATAGTTGGAATTAAATGAATAATAATTAATTGGTTAATGATGTAATTGTATAATAACATAATTACTAGTAAAGACACTGGAGAAACAGTATAAAAGAAACATCTTGAGAAACAGTGTAAAAACACTGAAAATTTTTCGGAGTCCCAAAACGTGTGTCCAATTCTGTAAACCTTAAATAAAACATAACTTTAATTTTCTTGTAATTATTTGATAAACACTAAATATAAATAAAGATTAATCAAAGTTATCAGTGTTTGCCAGTATTTAACAGATGAAAATTATTTGACAGATAAAAAAGTTTAACAGATAAAAGCATAAAACAGCAGACATAAAAGCCGAAATTATAACATGCTATTGATCTCACAAGATATAGATCTCACAGGTTCTACACATATTGTACACATATTTAAAATATAAAATTCATATACATATACTAAAAATATAAATTATTAAATATATATTATGAATTATGAATTGTGAATTGTGAAATAAGTAGTGTGTAATACTTCCATGATCCATCTACATCAGTAATATCTTGAATAAATTATACTTGTATTTAATTTATTTATAATGAAATAAATAAATAAATAAATATATAAATATATGTGTATAAGTCCATTCTTCAATAACATGTTTTTCCAGTAATAATCAATCGTTAAAAAATTAAAAAACGGTCATAGATCAAAATTTATAATATTAAAAATGTTTAAATCATACTTAAATAAAATATGATTTTAATTTAAGTACACTAGAAATAGAAACAGAATCATTGATACCTGGCAGCATACAGGCATTAAGCCTAAGTTGCCAAAGGCATTCTTTGGCTTCCAAAATGACTTTTTAATCACCCCCCTTCTGTACATTGTGTGGAGTTCTGTCAATAATAGAGAATAGAAATCTCTTAAAATTTGCACATTTGACGCTATGATTGTATAAGGCACTGGTATTTTTGTGTTTTTTAATATCTCTGAAGTGTTCTGCTATACGTACTCTGAGCTTTCTAACTGTTTTGCCAACGTAGAAAGCTTGACATGTGGAGCAAGTAGCAACATAAACCACCATAGTTGAATTACAATTACCGTGGCCCGGACATCTGATTGTTTTTCCAAAATTCGTTATAGCAACATAAGGGCCATCGTTAATGTATTTGCAAAACTGACATGCTCCACATTTACTCATTCTTGACCTTTTGAAATTGTCACCATTGGTACTAGTTTCAAAAATATCTTTCAGATTTCTACCTCTACTATATGTGATCTTAGGATATGTGCCCACCACTTCCGATACTTCTCCATTGTTACTAATAACACTATTCCAAATTTCATGAATAATGCTCGCAATTTCAGGAGATGTTTCATTGTAAGGTAATATGAAGGTGTCCTGTCTAGACTTAGCTTTTTTATCTTCGATTGTGTTACTGACACCAAATATAATAATGGGTCTGTATAATGAATATCTTTTAACATTAATCTCTTTCTTAACATTAAAAACTAAGTCATTTGGATAACCCCTGTCCAAAAACATCTTAGATAGTTTTTCCATCTCCAAATTAAATGCTTCATCGTTGCTAATAATTCTGGACAGCCTCACCATCTGACCCTTAACTAAGTTTTTCTTTTGGTAATATGGATGACAGCTGTCAAAGTGTAAAAAAGAGTTTGAGAAAGTCTTTTTCCTAAATATATTAGATTCTATGTTGTTATTCTGGAATGAAAAATCTATATCCAAAAATGCACAATCATTGTTGTATATTTGATTGGTAAATTTAAGAAAACTAGATGTCTTACCTAAATATTCTACAAATTCAACAAAGTCTTCCTTACTACCCTTCCAAACAATCAGTATATCGTCCAAATACCTTAAATAAACAACAATTTTATTCCAAAACGCAGATGTAAAAACATACTCTGTCTCCCAGTGTGTTAAAACCAGGTTTGCATATATTGGGGCACACCTTGCCCCCATGGCCACACCAGTTTTTTGTCTGTAATATTCTTCGTTCATATATAAAAAATTGTTTTCAAGAACTATTTCCATCAGTTCTGTCAAGAATCTACATTTAGGTCCTTCCATCCCACTAAATTTTAATAGGGTGGCCTCAAACATTTCCAAACCTTCTGTGTGTGGAATTACTGTGAATAAATTCACTACATCTATGGTCGCCATAAAAAAATTAGGCCCTATTTTTTCCTTATTTTGTCTTATTAATTCCAGACAATGCCATGAATCCTTTAACACATGTGGTAGTTTATCCAATGTCTCCTTACAATGAAAATCTATATATGTCCCAATGGCCTCTGTCTTGGATCCTCTAGCTGAAACAATAGGACGAAATGGGGGGGTTCTGTGGATTCTTATGAATTTTAGGAATTCCGAAAATGGATGGAATTACTGGAAACTCAACTGATAAATAAGAAAACTCATCCTTATTAATAATGCCATCCATTAAATATTCGTATAACAACCAATCAATTTTTGTGTATGCTCTATAAATTTCACTTTTACTTACTTTTTCGTAAGTGTTACTGTCATCCAACATATTAGTCATCTTATTGTAGTAATCTGTATTTGTCATTATAACTACACCCCCTCCTTTGTCCGGTTTCATGATTCTATAATTGCCTGACGTAGTTAATTCTCGCAGACAAAATACTTCCGCTGAAGTCAAATTTTGCATGTTGTATGTTTTTTTAGTTAGTAGTCTCCTAATCTGGCTTTCACATAATGCTTCAGAAATGTGAATCATGAAATTCTGTGGGGGTATAAATATGCTGCTGCGTTTTAAAGTGAAGTTGCCAGAATCAGAAGTGTGATTCATGCTGTTTGAAAAAAAGATTTTTAAATTCAAAATTCTAGTGTATAGTTTTAAATTAATTAGTAGTTTGCCTATATCTAATTTAAATGAAGGCACAAAGGTAAAACCTCTTCTAAATAAAGCTAAAAAATCCTTGTCAAACTTTTTGTCCGTAAAGTTGTATATACTAAAACCCCCCTCAGTAACAATGGAACAATAATTGTCACTGTCAATACTACCGGAAATTGCTGCTGTATCATAGTCTAATGCTCGGTGTCCATAAATTGTTGTGTTAGAACAATTAATATCTGGCAACTGAAAAGCATAGTCTGATGTAATAAAAACATTTTGTCAGTTTGATCTAATAAAAAGCATGGACTTATCTCCGCCAAGAATTGGCTCTCTGTGCTGTTCTGTTGTAATTTCTGTTCTGCTGATAATTGTGACTGCCATAACGCTCTCGTATCCGTTCTGATCTCCTGAGAGGTGGTTCTTCTAAAAAAAAACCCTGACCTTCCTCTTCAAACATGTTTTCAACTCTATTTGTTGTCTCATTAAAAGGGGCTCTGTTCACTTCCCTGCCATAACCAGCCTCAGTAGTAGTAGTGTAACGTTTCATGTTCCTGTATTCTTTGAAATGAGTGTAAACCTTCTTGTTCTTATAATCAGAAGTGTCCCTACTAAGTTTGTGATTCTTGATATCTAACCCTTTGATAACAAATTTGTCCATATCTTTAAAAATATTTTCTAAGCGAAACTTGTTGTGTTCATATAACAAATCTTGTTTAATACTTTTATCTAACAAATACAGTTGTTCATTTAAGGATGTCAATTTATAGTTGTTGTTATGTATAACTAACTTTAAAAGTTCCAGTCCAGTTTTATCAAATAGTTCAGTTAACTCATCAAATAAAACAGTACCTTCTTTAAAACCATAAGGTAATTTGAAAACACGTAATCCTTTAGGTACTTGTCGAAGTTCCAAGGATCTTTCAAGAAATGCGTTGTCCATTTGGATTGACTTGTAGGTCCGTAGCATGCATTCAAACTCCTTGAATTGCGTGTTAAGAGTTCCCATGTCCCTGCCTTTCAGCTCCTGTCGGTCACGTAGTGTAGGAGCTGCTAAAAATTGTTTTAGTTCTGTATAATGAGTTTCGTTTCCTGCTACTGCAGCTAACATGCCTCCATTCTGTCCGCCCCTAGTGTTCTGCACGGAGTTCGAGCGTACATCCAATCAAATGTCACTTCCTGTATTGACTCCTCCTCTGGTAGGACTCCTAGAACAATTGCTAGCTGACGGTCTGTGAAAACTGGTGTTAGGAGTAGAATGCAGAGTGTATAACTGCTCCTGTGAATCGGAAACGATAATCTCTTTAGTGACTGGGTTCTACTGCATTCTGTCATGTAGAGCCTTGATAAGTTTTTGTGTGGATTCAAGGTGTTCCAAAATAACACGATCCATTACACACCCAATAACAGTAGTAGTGTCCAAAAATGTCACGTATACTATAACTTCCAACCAGATGGCTACAAATACATGTCACGGAATGAAAAATAAAACTAAAAAAGTACTGCCAACAACCAGAATGAAAACGGAATATTGAGAGACCGAAAACACAAAATCAGATATATATTGGAACAACTAGTAAGCTGACAAATCATTCAATAACCCATTAGAAAACTGGTTTGTTGGTTCCACTTTTTAATGAAATAAAAATAAAAAATACAATAATGCGACAACAATTCTCCGTACTAAGCGCTTTCACCCACAATCGTATAGGGCATCTTCAGAGTAAAATATTTCACTAAAAAGCCATCCTTTATATAGTTATATATAGTTTAGCTTTTATGTCTGCTGTTTTATGCTTTTATCTGTTAAACTTTTTTATCTGTCAAATAATTTTCATCTGTTAAATACTGGCAAACACTGTTAACTTTGATTAATCTTTATTTATATTTAGTGTTTATCAAATAATTACTAGAAAATTAAAGTTATGTTTTATTTAAGGTTTACAGTATTGGACACACGTTTTGGGACTCCAAAAAATTTTCAGTGTTTTTACACTATTTCTCTAGATGTTTCTTTTATACTGTTTCTCCAGTGTCTTTACTAGTAATTATGTTATTATACAATTACATCATTAACCAATTAATTAATTATTCATTTAATTCCAACTATATAAAGGATGGCTTTTTAGTGAAGAATTTGTACTCTGAAGATACCCTATATGATTGTGGGTGAAAGCGCTTAGTACGGAGAATTGTTGTCGCATTATTGTATTTTTTATTTTTATTTCATTAAAAAGTGGAAACAACAAATAAGTTTTCTAACGGGTTATTGAATGACTTGTCAACTCTACAATTATCACCATCACCAACACTCCCTCTGATCTTATCTCAGCTACTCAGATTTCCTTTAACTCAGTAGAAACTTGGCTGTCTAACAACCAGCTTATTCTAAACCATAAAAAAACAAAGCTCCTACTTTTTCTTCCCAAAACTATAACCACATTATTATTTATTTTATTTATTTATTTATTTACATTTGTTGACCAGGAGTGTCCGACTGGATGTAGGTCTATTTTCAGTGGAGGCCCGGGGAGAAAAACTCCACAGTTAAAATATACAGACAGTAGTTACATTGGATTTACATAGCAATTAACAATTTGATCAACATAGCAATTAAAAATTACAAACATAGTTACAGATGAAGAACATAGTACATCAGTATATAACTAGAATCTTTATCATCTGTGAAGTACATAACAGACATTAACAATTGTTACAATAAGAACTTCCTGCTGTATAATAAGTAGTTAGGCTTATGAACATCCGAGCTTGCTATAATCAAGGTAGTTAGTGGGGTAGAAAGAAAGGTAGTGGGTGGATGGGGTGGGTGATATTAGAGGGGGAGTTGCAAGGTCATAGCCAGCATGTTTTTTAGGTGTGCCTTTAGTAAAGTTTTGAAGTGGGTGCATGATGGTACAGAGGTAATTGTGGGTGGGAGGGAGTTCCACAGCAGAGTTATTGGCTTTAGTGACCTGTAAGTGATTTTGGTTGCTGGATCTTAGTGTGATAGGGTTGGAGTAGATTCTGGAGGGATGGGACTTTTAGTGGATGGTTTACTAGTTTGTGGGTGAGTGCGAGTTGATACCATTGAAGGAGGTGAGGGAGTTCAAGCCAGCCCAGTTCAGCAAGTGAGAGACAGTGGTGACTACGATAGGATGCTCCTGTGGTGAATTTGGTGATTTCGTTGTAGCAGGTCTCGAGCTTGTTTAGATTGCATTGCCTTAGGTTGGTATATATTGGAGAGGCATAAAGTAGGGTGTAGGTAAGGTGGAAATTTGCTATTGAAATATTTACTGCTTTGGGGAAAAGTTGCTTATTTCTGTATAACACTCCTATTTTTTGTGGACTTTTTTATGGTCATGGATATGTGAATGTCAAATTTTAGTTTATTGTCTGTCTCCACTCCTAGCAATTTGGTGTGTTCTGTTGGGTGTATAGTGGTGTTGTCTTTTGCTGTGATGTTAAAGTGAGAGTTGTTTTGAGTATGTTTGGTGGGTTAGAAGATGAGTAGTTTAGTTTTGTTTGGGTTGAGTATTAATTGGGCATCGGATAGCCAAGTTTCAACAGAGGAAAAGGCTTCCTGTGTGACTTTTTGCAGTTTGGGTAGGGACTGGGCTGAGCAGATGATGGTTGAGTCATCTGCGTAATGTATGAGTGTGCCATGTTTGGTGGCAGAGGCTAGATTATTGGTGAAAATAGAGAAGAATAGGGGTCCAAGGATGGATCCTTGGAGAACCCCTATAGAGACAGGTAGTTGGGGAGATATGTCATTCTGCCATACAATGGATTGTTGGGGGTCAGACAGGTAACTCTGATACCAGTTGGTGATTGATTGAGAGAAGGATAGGTTATTGAGGACAGAGATGAGTTGTTTGTGTGGGACCATGTTGAATGCTTTAGATAGGTCTATGAAAGTAGCAGAGGAGAGATAGCCATTGTTTTTATGCTGAAGGATAGTGTTAGTAAAGGAGAGTAAGCCAGTGGTGGTGCTATGGTTTGATCGGAAACCATGTTGAGTATTGGAAAGAAGGTTAGTAAGGAGGTAGTATGAGACCTGAAAGTGAATGCATCTCTCTAGTATTTTGGATAGTGGAGAGAGATTAAACCCACTTTCTGTATATTATCTCTCAATAACATTCATATTATTGTTGAATCTAGTACAAAACTTGTAGGTGTCATTATTGACGACCAACTTAAGTTTGACTTGCATGTAAAAACCTGTATTAGGAAGACTCACCAAGAACTTGGTCTCCTATACCGAAATAAGAACTTCCTTACTAGCAAAGCAAAAGTAACCCTCTCGCATGCTTAGCTCCTACCTAGCCTATTGTACAGCTCTCAAATTCTAGCAAATCTCAAAAATGACTTTAAAATGATGAGAGGTTATTCAACCTTCCACTGACTCACAGATGCTCCAGCATGGGTTAGAGCACGTTAACAACTGGTGCAGAAAACAATGATTTCAAATTAAATGTGAAAAAATATAGCAAAGTTCATTTTTGGTAAACAAAACATTTTCGTATACCATATAGGTGACACACCTCTCAAATCAGAAACTGTCATAAGTGATCTGGACCCAGTTGTGATCATTTCAGATTGTTTGACCATAATCTATCCAAAGTAGTCAGAAAGCTTTATCTCTGGCTCTTCTGATTTATAATTGCATTCCACTAGATTCAAAGAAATGTTAATTCCCCCTTTCTCATATCTCACCACATTCATTATGCACCTTTTGGAACATATTTGATTAAAATGTCATTCAGCTTGAGAGGACCTCAGAGGTTTTTAATTAAAAAGGTCAGTGGCCTCAAAACATTAGTTATTAGGATGGATCGTAAGCCCTCTCTCTCTACTCAGTCTCTTATATTCTCCTCCATGGAGATCTGTGTCTACCCTTTTGAGGCTTAAAAATCCAACCCTCTTTGTCCTTCTATTCCTTCACAGAACAATCGGTACTTCAAATACTCAGTTAAAGGAGCTAAAGCCTTCATCAACATATAAATAAGATGCATTGCCATAATATATTCATATCCCAAGGTATCCTCACCTCTGTTACAAACTTTTATTACATGTCAAGCCCTTGTCACCTTGAAGGTAAACCTAGAGAAGTGGATGGGCAGCTTCAAATTCACCCATAGTCTAACCTATATTGCCCTCCGTGATGTTGGCATGATCTTTTGAATACTAGTTTTGGCTAGGCATGTAATGGTCTGCAGACTACTAGCCTAATACTTAACTATGAACCCACGGGGAATTACAGTGTTTCACTAAGGTACTCAAATTATAATGTATATTAAGGTTTATTTCTTGTGAATATAGATGTAGCTATTTTCTCTGAGGAAGAGGTTACACTAGCAAATCAGAGGTAGAATGAACTTGGCGAAGGAAAAACAAAATAATAGGAAAATGATGAAATAAAGAGGAGGCCTGGATAACTATAGTGGCAGAGAAAGTGAGGGATAAGAGTTAGCCACATACATCTACATCAGCACTTGTGGTTTCATGGGTATATTGAATAAGGCTGCTTATAGTACCTTGTTCTCATATATTTTCTGCAGTTCACTTTATAATTGTATTACATTGTAAAAAGTAAACAGACAAAATGGGAATGAGTAAGCTATACTAGTTATATGAATACTGTTTTCATGTGAAGATAAGTTACAGTTATGCTTAGTGAACCTTGATTAGTTGTCAGAATACTGAACATGTAGTGATTCAGAAATAAACATCAGCCTTTCCAATAGTAGCTATAAAAAATACATAAATACATTAAATTTTTAGCCAAGTTCTTGTCATCCTTTAGATCACCAGTATATCTCAAATTATAATGTTCCTGTTTGAATTACAGTATCTTACGCAATGTTACATTAGGTGCCTCATACAGGCTATACCTGTAGTGTGTGTACTTGTGTAGTGATAGATTTAATAACAAGATAAGATTAAAGACTCATAAACTCTGTTTGTCCTCTTGAACATAGAGACCCACCACAAAATATATGGGGGGGGAGGAAAAACAAAAAAAATGTAGGCATACCATGTCTTGTAACTTATTTTTCACTCTCTCAGTGAAAAAAAAAAACCCTATTGTAGTCAGAATGCTTTTGTTATCAAGATTGTTACTTATAGTAATAACTGAGATGTTTTTGGTTTGGGAACTTATCTTATTATTAGTTACCATAATGTTGTCGTGTCTTTTCGGCTTTTACCAGTTAGGGGTCGCCACAGCGGAACTCCTGTCCACTATTGATTGGCAGTTGATTTTTACATGCTGAGTTGCCAGCCCTAACGCACAACCTTCAACGAAGGTACGCCCATTGACGCATGTCTCCACGCAGAAGACGCTCTAGCTGAGAGTCGAACCGGTCAGCGTCTTACTGTGAGGCGACAACGCTACCGTTACCATAATGTATTCTGGGAAAATCTTGTATCTAAAATTCTAAATATATTTCAACTTGAACCTTAATAAAATGTACTGGAGACAACTAATAGATTAATTGACATTCTACTGAGTTTCAAGTAATAGACGCTTGTCTAATTCATGAGAAGGTTCCAGAGTTCAAAGTTCACAGCTACAACCACAGTGATGTAATAGTAATATATGAAGTGGAACAGTTGCATTTTCATGCTTTCCTGGTTAAGAAATGCAGAAATATATTTCCCATTATGTAAAAAAAATAATAAAAGGTGGTACTGATATGAAATAGAACAATACAATTTCTTTTTAACATCTCATGTAATACTTATTGTTTTTAGAAACCTCATTATGTAAATAAAAAGATATACACTTACCCGTTACTACCCTTATTTATCAAAAATTAGAATAGTTATATGCGAGGCATAAAATGAAACTGTTACAATAAGAACAATAAGATCTTTAACTTCAATCAAAGGTGATTTAGTTTCTAAGATGTTTAAATGTGCTACTATGCCATTTACTTATTTGTGTTTGTTGACTTGGTAGGTGGTCTGTTCCATAGACAATTTCCAATCATAATCTGGGGCAAAAAAAAAAGTCAATAAAAAATCATCAGTGCAAATTACTTGACAGTTTAGGGAAAAATAGATATTAAATACCATAACACTTACAATTATATACAGTAAATATGCAGTAAAATGCAGAGTAGATTATTTAGAATACTCTGTATATTGGGTATTTATTTATATATTTGTACTTATTTATTCATTCCAGTTTGATAACCAGGTTGGTGGCCTGGTCAGTAGACCCCTTCCAGACTTGACTTAGGTAATTAGGCAGTAGGAATACACCTAACAATACAGTACAATTTGCATTGTACAGTGACACAAGGAAGATAACAAAAACCTTATGTACACTGGAACCAGCTGATCAATTGAATGCAGATAGAAAATTTGGGAAAAAAGTTATATCGAAACATCTTTTCTTGGCAGTGGACTATTTCCTTTTCTCCACTGTGTGAAACATTGAGTATATGTATATATATATATATATATATATATATACATATATATATATATATATATATATATATATATATATATATATATATATATATATATATATATGTACATATATATATATATATATATATATACATATATATATATATATATATATGTATGGGAGCCATTTATAATCTCGAAATACTGAAATGTCGAATTTCATTATCTTGAGTCTGTAAACCCGAATGTTTAAAATAGCGAAAGTTCATAATCGCAAATTTGAATATATTGAATTGATTGTTATGGCCTTACTGTAAGTGATGTCCGGGATTGTGTGTTTATGGTGCATAGTGCCGTGTGCGGATTTAGGTGTTTTGTCAGGTAAATGAGTGTTTTGTAAGGGATTTGAGTGGGAGTTAGAGTGTGTTTGAGTGTGCTGATATGTTTGATGTGTGTGTGAGGGACTGGAGAATGTGTGTGTGTGTGAGTTTGATTTTGTTTCCTGTTTGTGTGATCTTGGAGTTAGTATATATAAGTAGAGGATGTGGGGGGCGCAAGGGGTGCATATGTGTGTATGAGTTGTGTATGTGTGTTTTTATTTGTTTATGTTGTGATGTGGGTATTGTGGTGTATGCATGGTGTAGTGTATGCAGTTTGTTCAGTGTTTTAAATTTTGCGGTTTTGGGCTCGGGTTTTGTAGTTTTGAAATACTGAAATTCGATGTTTCATTATGTCGAGATTATGAAGTGAATCCATATGTGTGTATATATACATGTATATATATTGTTCTGGCATCATTTTTTTCCCCAAATTGACATTCATACTAACTGTGTTTGACCAATTCAAACACGAATCCATGTGCACTTTAGAGTAAATCAGTGTAAACAGAACCAAGTTGACATTGCATATTCATTATATATTTGTAGAAGTTAAGTAAATATAGATGGAAACAAAATGTACACAAAGGGAAAGGGTTATACAGAATTCACAGAAATGAAGAAATCAAATGAGTTTTAAATTAAAAGTCATATGACGTTTCCAAATACTGATAGAGAATTTAGAGTATAGTTGAATGTTAGTGTTTTGCTGTCTAATCTCAGGTAGGATATTATTCCAGATGGTTGAGCTAAGATTAGAGAGGTTTCTTTCTCATTCTGTAATTTTAAACTGAGATCTTCTCAAGAGATGGGCATCATTGTCACTTTCTCAATGGGAGAAGCTTTGATTTTAAATGCTTCAAAAAAAAAAAAAAACTTGAATATTTAAATATTTTCTGAGGAGATAACTCAGTCTGTTAACATACATATTTTTGACTCAGCCTGTCCATGGTCTCCAGAGCATTTGGGTTTGTAGTCATCAGCCAAACACTATATAAATCATTTTCTGAATAATGGGTAGTCACTGCACTTTTTGAAGTCTTGTGGGCAAGAGATTCCAACCAGCACATGCTAGTTTGGAGAAGGCTGGTTTACTAATAGGAAGCTGAAAAGATTGTGTACATTAAAGACGGCCTTCAGGGATATGTATTGTGTAAGATGAAGTTCTTGTTTTTGATTTGTTTGCTAAAGGAGGGCAGTATTCATTGTTGATGAATTTGAGATTTACTAAACTGAGTAAGAATGTCATTCTTCTGATTAGTGGAGACCATTTGGCTTTTTTTGTGTCAGGCTGTGATGTTTTCTTAGGTAGGTGTAGAAAGAGAAATATTTTGTTTTCTCTTGTTTGAAGCAAGGTGGCATTATGCAGAAAGGGTAGTGATAGGCAAAGCATATTCCAGTATTGTGACAAGACATGTGAATATACTTTACTAACAGAGAAGACAACAGTGACAGAGACAACATCATAAGAGCTCCCTTTTACATAAAGGTTGACTAAAGGCAGTGACTGAAAATTATATATTTTTATGTTTTGTTATGAAGTTCTACACAATGTAAACCTGCAATCTGCACAATGACTACTTATTTCTAATTTTATTTTTTTTTAACCTTGAGTGTTGCCATGGAGTAGGACATCCTGGTATGATTTTGTTTTCTTAGAAATCCACTTTTCACCAGTAACGGACTTAGAGTACAGCTGATGTGATTAGGTTGCCATAGTGTCATATTTCAATCACAGTTTCATTCACTTACAATGGAGGCAGTCAGAAATGCAGTTACATTTGATAATGCTCAGTAAAGGTTTCAGTGACTGGTTTGTAGTGTAGTGACTCTTAAATATTTGTTTTCCACATTATGTGTTACAGTCTGAAAAGCTCTTGCAGAACTGTAAAGAAATAGCTTATATAACAGCATGACAGCACATAGCTTTATGACCCTCATTGGGTATGAAATAACAAAAAAAAAAAAAGGAAGGAATGAAAAAAGAAAGAAAGAGATATAGGCATATTGATGTTATGTTTTCTTTGCAAGAATCTGCCAAATGTGATAGGGAAAACAATTTAAGAACAATGGAGACAGATTCCTAATGAAAGTATCATGAGATTACATTCAGTTCCAACATAATTCATTCAGCAATCTTCCGTTAAACTAACTTCAGCTCAGTTATGTTTACTTAACAAGGGTTTATCGTTTGTTCCAGCCAGATGAGCAGATCCAATAGAAGTACTCAAAGACCTTAGACTGCTTGGTAGATCTTTAACTTTAAAGACAATGTTTGAAGGTAGTGTTCCTTCTGAATTGAATATATTTAAAAAAACGAGTACCTTTGTTCCAGTACCTCACCCTACAGTACAAGCTTTTATTGATTTATGTGAGACACGGTTTCATGAGCTAATTCATGATGGTACCAAACCAGACTTTATAAATATGACATGAGATGATTTTGCTGCACTTAATGAGTTGAAAGAGATGCACTCAGTGGAGGTTAGACCCGCTGATAAAGGTGGTAGTATAGTGGTACTAGATAGAGATTTATATGTAAAACCGATGAGGAAATTACTTTATGATGTGACTACATATGTATGTATTTCTGGAAATACTGTGAATGGCATAACAGAGAAAGTTTCATTTTTAGTTTTTGACTTGCTTATAATAGGTTTGATTAATGATGATCTTTTTAAATATTTTAATGTCAATCATCCACTGATTCCAACTATTTATGGCCTTCTAAAGATCCACAAGGATCTAAATTCCCCACCCATATGGCCTATAGTCTCCGGAAAGGGTTGGTGCACGGAGCCGATATCTATCTTTGTTGAGAAAACCCTGCACCCCTTACTTGAAGACTGTGACACTATACTGAAAGATACAAAATCTTTCTTAGAAAGATTGTATTTAAGATGTGTTAATATTTTAGATGAGTTTATGTTTGTCACGCTTGACATTGAGTCTTTGTTCACGGTGATCCCCAGTGACTGGGGTGTTGAAAATATCAGGGCTTTTCAGAATGACAAAAGATGTTTTTCAGATAATAAAGTGAAGCTTATTTGCTCATCTCTTGATATAGCTCTGGAGAATAATGTTTGTGTTTTTGAAAAAGAATTATTTTTGCAGAAGGTTGATGTAGCAATGGGCACTGTCTGTGCCAATAGCTATGCCAACCTAGCCTGGTGCAATGGGAGCCTACCAACATTCTGTCAAATAATGTTTTTTATCAACATATTCTTTGGTATGTTTGTTTTGTGGCTGACTTGTTTTTATTATGGCATGGCACTTTGGATGAACTGAAGGCTTTTATTGCCTGCATGCACACGACTACTGCGTTTCTAAAGTTCACTTACAGTTATTCTTTTGATGTAATTGAATTCTTAGACGTTAAACTCAGTGAGACTGATTTGAGAAATGTATCTACGGGTGTATGTAGAAAATCTACGTGGAAAAATAGTTATTTACATAAAAACATCATGCACCCAGGCCATGTTTCACGTAATGTGTTAAAAGATCAGGCTTATCAGTTGATGAGATTGCACAGTAATGACTTACAGTTATGAGAGGCTTTAGGCTCCCTTAAGCTAGAATTTTTAAGTAGAGGCTACAAGGAAGCAGAAATAGACTTATCTATATCTGATGCCTGGAAGGAGAGGGAAAGTAGATCTAAGCCTTATTTCACAGATAGAGTGGTAACTACCATGGGTAATGCTTCCAGACAGAATAATGACATATTTAAGATCTCTTTGCAGTAGTCAGTAGTTACTGCAGCATTAGTAAACATAACTGGAGCTTATTACATATTATAGATGAATTAAACGGCACTATAAGTGACACACCACACTTCTCATTTAGAAACAACAAATCTCTTAAGAAGCATTTATGTTGTAAGGTTCAACAGTACCTGCCTTGGGTTGAATCTAGTAGATTGGGCACTTTTGCATGCAGAAGGTGTACAGCATGTAGATACATTCATACTGCACAGGTGTATACCCATCCCACCCTTAGGTTTAGAATAGAACTTGACTTTTATGCAGACTGCAGATCTATGAACATAGTTTACTTTGCTTTTTGACAAATTTGCCATTTCTTTTATATAGGGAAGATGAACAGATGCCTAAAGGACAGGATTTTGGAACATTATAGAGATATCAAGAATAAAAAATGCCTTAGCACAGCATACTATGCAGTGTGGCTCTGAACACACTTTTAAGTTTATGGTTTTACAGGTTTTAGACATTAGCCTGAGAGGTGGCGACTTAGTTAATCGGACAGAAGAAGCTGAGCAGAAATGGAATTTGCTCTTTAATGCTGAGAAACCATCAGGCTTAAATGGGGTTTTTACTTTAAAGCCCTTTTTGAAGTCACGCCCTGTGAAGCATTAAGTGTGGATGTTATTATATGCATTTACTAGGAATTTTTTAACTAGCTTTTTATGTATGTTTGGTTTACTGATTTTAACTCATACTTATAAATGTTTCAGTATGTCTTAATTGTTTTTTATTTAGATTGTATTCTTTAGGGTATTTTCTAGATAGTTTTGTATTTTTGATATACTATGTACTAATGTTTTTTAGAAGGTGCTTAATTGGTCTTAATACTTGATTGGCTGTTACTGGATATAAATGTAGGTTGTCTTTTCACTAGTTTGTCTGATGAAGCTGTAAGTTAATCGCAAAAGAGCTTACCTGTGTCTTTGGTTAATAAAGTGTTTGTTTGCTTTTCAGCCTGGCAGGCTTGGTATCTTATTTATTTATCATAAACCAAGTACACTACTTGACTCCCTAAATGATCACTCCCCAGTAGAAGTTCTTAGATTCACTCCTCACTTCTCTAAGCCTAATAGATATATAACTTGTTGCAAACTATCAAACTTCTGCCCTGAGTCTTTTAATGCCCTCCTCTCCAGAATCAGCTGGACTTACCAAACCCAACTCCCCCCAGATGAAGCAGTCCAGTCATTCAACTCAACCTTCCTAAACATTCTTAACTCACTTGCACCCCTTCGCACAGTGCATATTAAATCAAACATATCCCCTTGGCTAACTAATGGTCCCGTACCTTGATGAAAACTAGAGATTAGATGTGGAAATAATGGGTAAAAACTAAGCTCCTCACCCATCTGCAAAAATGAAAAGAACTCTAACAAAAAACACATCAATAATGACAATACAGACTTCTCTTCATAACCCCCCCCACAGCACAAAGATCTAATCCTCCAAAATTCTGGAACTCAGTCAGTCAAATATTGCATCCTCGCATACGTCTCAACCTGGAAACATCCAAAATCTGGACAAGGCCCATGAAAAAGAGGTACAAATCTGCACGCTGATTAACATAATATTTGCGTACATAATTATACAGCCCCGCCCACTCCACTGGAATTGTGGGATACCAACTTTCAAACACAAACTGAAGAACAGAACCAAAATATAGCACCAGAGTCCCGCTGCAGCCATCTACCATATTATTCATATTATCAGTCCCAACATCTTTAACAAATGTGTGAGTGTGTGTGTGTGTGTGTGTGTGTGTGTGTGTGTGTGTGTGTGTGTGTGTGTGTGTGTGTGTGTGTGTGTGTGTGTGTATGTGTGTGTGTGTGTCTGTGTGACTAACTGGTGGTATAACGTACTGAGTTAGAGAAGGAATTGCTGAATTATTTTAAGACCTAGGGGCTTTCAGAAAGAAAACAAAGCACCAAGCAAAACAAAAATAAGAAAACAGAATTAAAAAAGATGTATCCCTTTCTAAGTGCCTGCCCTGCTCATATATATATGAAAGAAAAATACATGCAATCCAACGTTGAGATTTAAGACAACATATAAGTTGTGATTTTTTAGGTGCATGGAAATATTTGTGAACAAGATCCAAAGGTTTTCAGTACCAGTCTAAACTTGAAAATTATAGATAGGAATGATATTTGGCAAGACCAGTTATTCATAAAAAGGATGCAAAATAATTCATTTTAATAAGTCTTCAACACAATATTAGGGTTTAAGAAGACATATTTTTTATCTTTCAGATATTGAGAAGAGTAAAAAAAGAAACAATGGAGTCAGCTGCTTCACTTCACACACACCAAATGAGAATTATATCTGTATTCATTACCTATGATTTCCCAAGACACCATTCTCGTTTTTCAGTTAGGAAATTCAATTGAAAATTGCAGCACATCCTTTGGAGAACTTCAGCAAACATTCAGAGCAGAGGTAACAGATCTGAATATTTTTACCATCAAGCTGAGCAAACATTGTCTTGATGCAGCTCGAAGGTAAATACTTTATATGGCACATTGAATCATGCCACTCCAGTTCCCTACAGCATGAAGGTTTAAAAGGCAAATGCACTCTCTAAGCCAATCAGATAGCTCATAAATTGTGACAGTAACAGGGAGTACATATTCCACATTTTAGACAAACTCAGATAACCAAAAGAATACTGGTGAAAAAACAAATGGTTGATGCTCCAGTACTAGCAGGTGTAAACCAAAGAGAACAACAAACTGAGTACAAAAATCTTGATAGTTGTTAAGAAATCGAAAGGCAAACCACACAGGTTGTCTCTTAAAATGTAGCGGTTTATTTTAAGCACCAAAAATGGGCTTTTTGTCAGAACACACTCCAACTTCCTCAGAAAAAAGCAGCAAATAGTGTCATACTACAGCCGTTAACTTTTATACAAGAAACATTTAAAATCACATTATCAACAATAACTAATTAGTATTGAATCAAATACTGACATGCCCCCCGTTTTGAAAAACTCCAAGTTGCATAAACATTTAATGAAAACAAATGAATAAAATAAAATAAAAATAAAAGTAAAATAAAAACACTGCCCAGAATGACATGACTGTGGTTGTACCTGCAAAACTGTACGCTGGAGATAAAGACGTGCCCCTAAACAGTATTGATGTTCAATATGTTAGACAAGGTGATAAACAAACACCCCAATGGGATTAATGCATTATAACAACACAAATCACCTGTCCAATATAAAAAATAATTCACGAAGTGTGCTTGGTAGCCCTGATAGCTCTAAGGGTATAATAAATCCACATTCCACAGTAGCGAAATCAACCCTATTAAAAGAATGGACTGCCACACTCCGTATATGCAACCCAGATAGTATTGGTCTAAATCTAATACCTGCATTCACCAAAAGAAGGTAAAGGCCCATAATTCCTAAATGGGCCAGCACCTGACAAACCACCAGTAGGAAAAGCCAGCCAACTGATATTTTAAATAAACACATCATATACTGAATATTCCAACATACCAAAACTACTGATTTAAGTACAAAAAATATAATGGTATGCCTAATACATGTATATAAATAACACAATGAGAACAGACGTTCCAACTTAGCTTACTTGATGATAAATAAATGCTTTGAGCCATGATCCATTCCCAATCCAGTAGCGAGCACAGCAAGCCCCAGCCATCCGTTCCCAGCCTTCTAACTAAATCCAATAGCAAGCAGCAAGCCCGAGCCATGAGCCATCCGTTCCCAGCCTTCTAAATAAATCCTAAATAGCGAGCGAGCAGCAAAACATCCGTGTGAGCCGTTCCCAGCCTTCTAAATATATGTATCCTAGCCATAAATAGTGAGCCGAGCAGCAAAACATCTGTTCGATCCTTCTAAATAAATAATTTCCGGCTGGTTCGTTCCCGCTCGCAAAGCATTTGAACCAGCCGGAAATACGTGCTCTGTGAGCTGAATTTGGACAGGCTGGTAGCCCTGGCAAGCTGACATCATTGCGCACTCGATTACATCAGCTAAAGCGCGAAAAACAAAAAAAAGCGCAAAAAATAAAAAAATTTCAAGAAAAAATCGGAAATGAAGGGGTGCCAATCGGGAATCGTGGCACCCCTTTATTTGGACCAGAAACTCGGTAAAAACCGAGTAATTTGGGACAGTTGGGAGGTATGCATCCTCGTAACCCTTCAGATCCTAACCCTTGCCCTCCCAAGTCACGAGAAGAAACAGCTGACATCTTCAACTCCTCTTTCATTGAATCTATTTCAGAGATTATAAACTCTGACCCCTCTACTACTCACACTTCAAATTCCTCTGAATCTTCTCCAATTCTAAACACTTCTAATACTTTTTCCCTACATCTTTTACCTACTAGCTATATCAAATCTCTACTCTCCAAACTAAAACCCTGTCCTACATCAGCTGATAATATTCCTCCTTATTTCCTCTAGGTAGCAGCTGACTCCCTAGCTATCCCTGTATCTGTTTTGATTAACTGTTCCATCTCTGAATCTAAAGTCCCTTCTATCTGTAAAGAATTCTATACTTTACCTTACATAAAAGAGGTAACTCCACTGATATCATCAATTTCAGACCTATTGCTATACTCTCACCACTATCAAAAGTATTGGAATAAAACATTCATAAGCAAATCATGCAACAACTACTACAGGAAAACCTGCTCACACCCACTCAACAGGGGTTTTGCCCAAAACATAGTACCATTACTGCCCTCTTATCCTTCATTAATACTATTTCTCTGGCCAGAGACAACATGAAACTCTGGCCAGAGACAACATGAAACTTGTCTCTTGCTTATTCCTTGACCTATCAAAAGCTTTTGAAATGGTCTCCCACCTTCTTCTACTGAACAAACTGACTAACCTTAACTTTGTACTTCTACTGTCATCTGTTTTTCTAACTATCTCACTGACCGACTACAGTCAGTGAGATGGCTGTCTGTCCTCTCCCATCCTCTCCCAGTTAGAATGTGTGTCCCCCAAGGATCTATTCTTGGCCCATTATGTTTCAACATCTTTAATAATATTCTCTATACTTTCTGCTCTCTGTCATCCCTCGTACAATATGCAGACAACTCTACAATTATCACCATCGCCAGTACTCCCTTGGATCTTATCTCAGCTACTCAGATTTCCTTTAACTCAGTAGAAACTTGGCTGTCTAACAACCAGCTTATTCTAAGTGTTAATTATAGCTGGCCAGCTTTTACTCTCCTTCTCACTAGGTAAAAAATGGAACTCTCTGCCTACTTCACTTAGGACTATACCCAACACTGAATCCTTCAAAACTCAACTTTTTCTTCACCTATCCTCCAAATGGAAATGCTCCTGCTTTCACCCCACTTAAATTCCATAGCGACCCCTAACTAAGCACTCCTACTCCTACTCCACTATACTCTCATACTTATTCTAATTTCTCAAAATAACTACAACTAACAGACTTTAAGTGACTGTAAGCATATAAATATTGATTCAAAAAAAAATCTGCCATCAAGTTCTCTGCAACCCTCAAATATATTAACCCTACTTGTTTTTACAAACTATATTGTATGTATTTTTACTTTGTAATCTTTATTTGCATTCTGTAACCTATATTGTATTATACTGTTCTTGGAGCTTTTATTCTGTAACCTATATTGTATTATACTGTTCTTGGAGCTTTTCTCCCCGGGCCTCCACTGAAAATGGGCACTTGTTGGCCCAGTGGACTTCCCCGGTAATCAAACTGAAATAAATAAATAAAATAAATAAACCATTAAAAAACAAAGCTCCTACTTTTTCTTCCCAAAACTATAACCATATTATTATTTATTTTATTTATTTATTTATTTATTTACATTTGTTGACCAGGAGTGTCCGACTGGATGTAGGTCCATTTTCAGCGGAGGCCCAGGGAGAAAAGCTCCACAGTTAAAATATACAGACAGTAGTTACATTGGATTTTTACATAGCAATTAACAATTTGATCAACATAGCAATTAAAAATTACAAACATAGTTACAGATGGAGAACATAGTACATCAGTAGATAACTAGAACCTTTATCATCTGTAAAGTACATAACAGACATTAACAATTGTTACAATAAGAAGTACTGCTATATAATAAGTAGTTAGGCTTATGAGCATCCGAGCTTGCTATAATCGAGGTAGTTAGTGGGGTAGAAAGAAAGGTAGTGGGTGGATGGGGTGGGTGATATTAGAGAGAGAGTTGCAAGGGCATAGCCAACATGTTTTTAGGTGCGCTTTTAGTAAAGTTTTGAAGTGGGTGCATGATGGTACAGAGGTAATTGTGGGTGGGAGGGAGTTCCATAGCAGAGTTATTGGCTTTAGTGACCTGTAAGTATTTTTTGTTGCTGGATCTTAGTGGTCTGGTGGTGTGATAGGGTTGGAGTAGATTCTGGAGGGGATGGGACTTTTAGTGGATGGTTTACTAGTTTGTGGGCAAGTGCGAGTTGATACCATTGAAGGAGGCGAGGGAGTTCAAGCCAGCCCAGTTCAGCAAGTGAGAGACAGTGGTGACTACGATAGGATGCCCATGTGGCGAATTTGGCGATTTTGTTGTAGCAGGTCTCGAGCTTGTTTAGATTGCATTGCCTTAGGTTGGTATGTATTGGAGAGGCATAAAGTAGGGTGGAGATAAGGTGGGAATTTGCTATTGAAATCTTTACTGCTTTGGAGAGAAGTTGCTTATTTCTGCATAACACTCCTATTTTTTGTGGACATTTTTATGGTCATGGATATGTGAATGTCAAATTTTAGTTTATTGTCTATCTCCACTCCTAGCAATTTGGTGTGTTCTGTTGGGTGTATAGTGATATTGTCTTTTGCTGTGATGTGATGTTAAAGTGAGAGTTGTTTTGAGTATGTTTGGTGGGTTAGAAGATGAGTAGTTTAGTTTTGTTTGGGTTGAGTATTAATTGGGCATCGGATAACCAAGTTTCAACAGAGAAAAAGGCTTCCTGTGTGACTTTTTGCAGTTTGGGTAGGGACTGGGCTGAGCAGATGATGGTTGAGTCATCTGCGTTTTGTATGAGTGTGCCATGTTTTGTGGCAGAGGCTAGATTATTGGTGAAATAGAGAAGAATAGGGGTCCAAGGATGGATCCTTGGGGAACCCGTATATAGACAGGTAGTTGGGGAGATATGTCATTCTGCCATACAATGGATTGTTGGGGGTCAGACAGGTAACTCCTAAACCAGTTTGTGACTGATTGAGAGAAGGATAGGGTATTGAGGACAGAGATGAGTTGTGTGTGTGTGGGACCATGTTGAATGCTTTAGATAGGTCTAGGAAAGTAGCAGAGGAGAGATAGCCATTGTTTTTATGCTGAAGGATAGTGTTAGTAAAGGAGAGTAAGGCAGTGGCGGTGCTATGGTTTGGATGGAAACCGTGTTGAGTATTGGAAAGGAGGTTAGTAAGGAGGTAGTCTGAGGCCTGAGAGTGACTGCATCTCTCTATTATTTTGGATAGTGGAGAGAGATTAAACCCACTTTCTGTATATTATCTCTCAATAACACTCATATTATTGTTGAATCGAGTGCAAAACTTCTAGGTGTCATTATTGATGACTAACTTAAGTTTGACTTGCATGTAAGAACCTGTATTAGGAAGACTCACCAAAAACATGGCCTCCTATACCGAAATAAGAACTTCCTTATTAGCAAAGCAAAAGTAACCCTCTCGCATGCTTAGCTCCTACCTAGCCTATTATACAGCTCTCAAATTCTAACAAGTCTCAACTCTTCACTCCTAGCCAAATTAGAATTTACATACAGCAAGGTGGCCAGATTCAGCCCACCAAACCTACAGATCTCATCATTGTCTCTCTCTAAAGTACTTAAACTGGCTAGAATTACCACACCAGCTTCTCCTCTCTCAGCTGCAGATTATTCACTGTATCCTATACCAGCCATTTTACTGTCCTAATCTAGCTTGTCTCATCTCTCTATACTGTCCAACTAGGTCTCTCCGTAGCTCAGAACAAGACCTACTGCAAATATACAATCCCAAAACCAAAAGTGGCTGTAACCTGTATAGCTACTATCCTTCCATTTTCTGGAACAAATTGCCATTAGCAATTAGGTCGCTCAAACAACCCAATTAATTCAAATCAGTCACTAAAAAATATTTAAAAAATCACTTGACCTGTCACTGTACTCACCCTCCATAATCCACCTTCCTATTCCAAAAACAGTCCACTGCCTGCCCTTTTCATGTCTGCACTTCTATTTATCTGTTAGTTCTCTCTAGCCTCCTGTATCTATGCTAATACGTGTTATTCGAATGTTAGTAACTGTAACCTATCTAGATAGCTATTCAAATTGTGTGTTCCCACATCTTTCCCCATTCAAAACTCATGCTAATTAACAACATAAATTTTGCAATTTTTTGCTCTATTGTCAAAACTGTATTATTATTTACTGGTTCTGTTATACTTATATTGTCTATTTGTGCAGATTTTCTGATTATTGCTTTCATACTTATATTGTAAAATTGTGGAGTTTTTTTCCTGAGATTTTTTCTTTCTGATTAACGCTTATTTTATACTTTTATACTTTGATTGTAAAATTGTGGAGCTTTACTCCATGGGCCTTTCCTGAAAAAGGGCCAACAGCGCAATCGGACAAACCTGGTCAACAAATGAAAAATAAATAGTAAAATAAATGAATAATCTGATGGAAGGGTGCAGTCTATCGCTTTCCTTTTGTCTGAGGCCCTAGGTGCTATTACAGTTATATTTATTAATGGAATGGAGGAGCATTGCAGTGACACACTGCATTAGAAAACCAATGACTACATTGTCTTTCTCAAAAGTGGTATAGTCTCTGTTCTCCACAGTAGAACACATTTGCCTCCATATACAGTTTTGGCTAAGTTCTTGTGGTCTATAGCTAAATAATAGCAAAACAAAAGCTGTATTTTTTATCCAAAAAGGTCCCAGGAATAAGAGTGACAATCCTTTTATATGGAGACTACAAAACCTATACTGATATTCATTTGACTGTTCCATTACCAAAATGGTTTCACCACACTACGTGTATGAGCCATCACTAATCAGCTCATATTTGATAGGTTTATATGGGTCTATATTATAACATCGAATTTTATAATGTTTGAATGTTATAATATCGAACCAGTTTTGTCGAATGCTGAAAACAGCGAAGGTGCAGGACACCGAATTCTTTCCCAGGGAAAGAATTCGGTGGGCTGTTGCTGTGGCTTCTCTGTTTTCAGTGTTCGATATGTTGGAACATTACGGGTCGGGTTCAGGTAAGTGTGCGGTTGTGTGTAGGTTAGGGTTAGGGGGCGGGTTAGGTGAGTTAGGGTTAGGGCACGGGTGAGGTGAGTGTGCGTTAGTGACAGACCTTAGGGTTAGGGTTGGGTTAAGGTAAGTGGATAGCTAGTAGTGTATGTAAAGTTTAGTTTAGGTTTAGGTGTAGGATTTTAAGTGTATGTGTGTGGATTGCTGTTTTTTGTGTGTGTTTGTGTTATGTGTATGTTTCTCGGAATAGCAATTTTTTTCCCTGGGAAAGAAAATCGCTATTCTTAATGTTCGATGTTTGCGGATTTCAGTGTTTAGGGTTCGATATTATAACATTCGATCTTTGTAGATTTTGATGTTATAATATAGACCCGGTTTATACATACTGTGCAAACCCAAACAAGTCAGAAATTCAGATGTCTTTAGATAGGCCATTTCTTATTCTTAGTTGCCAGCTTTCTACAGCATAAACATGCTATACATATATTTGCTAACTTTTAGTTACCTCAGGTGTCAGTACTGTCCTGAGCTGGAACCACAAAGTCCCTTTAGAGCAAACCTAGGCACAATTAACAACAGCTGTTTGGACCAGTGGAGATATGGTACCTCAAAAGGCACATTGGAGTGGCAAAAAAGATCATACATAACTATGTCTTCATAATCCTAATATGCATTGTCAAGTCTGCTGGAAAATGGGGAGCAGAAAGTAGCCCATCGATATATGCCTTGGGACTACTTACATGCTAAGGAGGTAGCCTTAGTATATGGATTGGCTGGGTGGCAAGGATAACACAGTATGTCATTCCGAAGAGTCGTTACATTTTACTGTTAGTACTGAGCTGTGGGGCATGGACTGGGCAAGCTAACCATGATGATGATGTATATTACCTCAGGTGCCAGAGATGGATAACCAAAAGTCTGTGTTCTAGGCCTAGATGTTAAAACTGTTAACATTAAACAAGGATGTTGTAGATGTGTGGTGTATACAGGTATCTTTTTGTGTATTTCAGGCTTTTCAGTAGAATTACTCCTAAACCACAAGTTCATTTGCATCTGTTAAAAAACTTTTGTTGTAGACACCCAGTGTGAAGTTTTGCTTTCTCACCTATGGTCATTATTGGTTATGCATGAAATCTGTGCTGTTTTTATAGTCTCAGTATGTTGCCAAATACCTGACTAGTAATGGCGTACACCTACCTTTTTACTTGGTGTACTATCTTTTCATTTTCTGTTTAGACTTTTCACTGTAGTGTTCCTCTATTCTGGATAACATTAGTTAAGTCACATATTTTGAACTTTTTGAACATATATTTGAATTTTACTATTTTTCTGAAAAGTGAACATTTATGTGCAGACCAGTAGAAGCAAGCAGATGGATAGGTATGTCGTCCTTGTATGTTACCAATATGCAGGACTGTGTTTGGATACCTTATTTCTAATATCATTGTGTTTAACCACATTGATTAGATATGCAGAGTTTTTACAACTATAAACCGATTTCCAGCCAGTAGTACCAGAGTAGAGCACACTCCAGTAGGCACTCTCCTCCCCTGGTGTGCGGAATTTGGTTAATGCAAATGTATGCATCCATACTTGCATATGTATGAACATGTGTGTGTGTGTATGTGTGTGTGTGTGTGTGTGTGTGTGTGTATGTGTGTGTGTATATATATATATATATATATATATATATATATATGTCTGTATATATATATATATATATATATATATATATATATATATATATAATCTATATATATGTGTGTGTGTGTGTGTGTGTGTGTGTGTGTGTGTGTGTGTGTGTGTGTGTGTGTGTGTGTGTGTGTGTGTGTGTGTGTATATATATATATATATATATATACAGTGGATATAAAAAGTGTACACACCCCTTTTAAAATGCCAGGTTTTTGTGACATAAAAAATGAGACCACAATAAATCATTTCAAACTTTTCCCACCTTTAATGTGATCTATAACCTGTACAATTCAGTTGAAAAACAACCAAATCTGTTAGGGGAAAATATAAAAAATAAAAAACAATAAGCTGCTTGCATAAGTGTGCACAGCCTTAAACTAATATTTTGTTGAAGCACCTTTTGATTTAATTACAGCATTCAGTCTTCTTGGGTAGGAGTCTATCAGCATGGCACATCTTGACTTGACAATATTTGCCCACTCTTCCTTGCAAAAATGCTCCAAATCTGTCAGATTGCGATAGCATCTCTTGTACACAGCCCTCTTCTGGCCACACCACAGATTTTCTATTGGATTAAGGTCTGGGCTTTGGCGGGGCCATTCTAAAACTTTAATTTTCTTCTGGTGAAGCCATTCTTTTGTTGATTTGGATGTATGCTTAGGGTCATTGTCATGTTGAAAGGTGAAATTCCTCTTCATCTTCAACTTTCTAGCAGACGCCTGAAGGTTTTGGGCCAAAATTGACTCGTATTTGGAACTGTTCATAGTTCCCTCCACTTTGACTAAAGCGCCAGTTTCCACTGAAGAAAAGCAACCCCAAAGCATGATACTGCCACCACCATGCTTCACTGTGGGGATATTGTTCTTTTGGTGATGCGAAGTGTTGTTATTGCACCAAACATACTGTTTGGAATTGTGGCCAAAAAGTTCAACCTTGGTCTCATCAGACCATAAAACATTTTCCCACATGCTTTTAGGAGACTTGATGTATTGTTTTGCAAATTTTAGCCATGCCTGGATATTTTTCCGTGTAAGAAAAGGCTTCCGTCTTGCAACCCTGCCCCATAGGCCAGACATATGCAGAATACGGGAGATTGTTGTCACATGTAGTGTACAACCAGTACTTGCCAGAAATTCCTGCAGCTCCTTCAGTGTTGCTGTAGGTCTCTTGGCAACCTCCCTGACCAGTTTTCATCTAGTCATGTACATCATTTCAAAACTTTTCCCACCTTTAATGTGACCTATAACCTGTACAATTCAATTGAAAAAAACAAACAAACAAATCTGCTTGTGGAAAAAATATAAAAAATAAAAAAACATACAATAAGCTGGTTGCATAAGTGTGCATACCCTTAAACTAATACTTTGTTGAAGCACCTTTTGATTTAATTACAGCATTCAGTTTTCTTTTGTAGGAGTCTATCAGCATGGCACATCTTGTCTTGGTCTCATTTTTTAATGTCACAAAAACCTGGCATTTTAACAGGGGTGTGTAAACTTTTCATACCCACTGTATAGCAACCACATACAAACATAACCAAAATATAAGGTCTTCTACCAGACAGACAGTAATATAAGAAGAAAATACTGCCAGGAACCACCACGATAAATAAGATAGAATTTTATTTTAAAACAAACAAACGAGCGCTTTCACGCATTAATATGCGCTTCATCAGGTTACAACTTATACAAAAATGAATTCCCTTTATATAGTAAAGCCAGCATCATTTAAGAAAACAATTATCAATTTATCAATTAATTAAAACATAATCGCTAAAGTGGAAACACCCATTTTCTACATCATCTCAGTGAGCAAGTTAAACACTAGATTTCAAGTATAAGAAAGCATTTTTCACATTTTTAAAACAGTTCTAAGTATGCGATAGCAAAGCTTCATAATTTATGAAGCCAATGACACCTATCTCTACAATAGTTCATAACCATCTAATGTGGCGTGTCAGATATAAATTATATAAAGCTGCATATTCTAAATAATGCACATTGTATCATTTTAAATAAAACAGCCTAGATTTGCTATCAGAGATAGGTAAGGTTGCATCTTCTGGGTGATGCACATCGTGCTGTTCTAGATAAGACAACCTAAACATGTTGTCAAATGTAAATCAGAACAACTAATGGTTGTTTCAACTTTACTTTATACAATTACTTAAGACCATAAAAAACAAACAAGTTTAGAAGCGCCGATGTGGCTATGGCATAAAATGGGCTGTATTATTCATATCTCAGTCACCTCTTAGTGTGGCGCTTGCTATAAAAAATATCATCAGCTATTCGTACTGGTTTGAATACAACAACCTAAACTTGTTGTCAAAGTAGATCAAGGCATGTCAGTGCTGTTTCAAGTGTATAGAACAACCTAGACTATTGTCAAAGGTAAATCAAAACAATTAATAATTATTATTACAGTTATTCCTTATGTAGTTGATGAAGTCCATAAAAAGCAGACAACATTAAAAACGCCGATGTGGCTATGACATATAGAAGCTGCATTATTTATATCTAGTTACCTCTTTGTGTGAGGCTTACCGTAAAAATCAGCAATCATAATGCATTTATAAAATAATAATTAAATAATAACCTATAAATACTTCTAGCTGATGTTGGTACCAGTATATACTGTTTCTATATAATAGAAAAATAATAAAACTAGAAATAAAAATAAACATTCCGTTTATTTAAGGAATGTAAAAACAATGTTTTATGTCTATATTAAAAGCAATGACATGATATACCAAGAGCGTAAAAGGCACTGATATTATTTGTATGACACAAAACTCATAATATATCTTATACTATGCATAGTGAAAAGATGTTCTATAGCCAATAAAGCATAGGTAGTGTCCTACTATAATCTTACATGGTGCATAATAGGTAGGAGATGAGATATATATCATCCAATTAGATAGGGATCATCCTTGCAACGATGTAAAAACTATATTCTATATTTCCAAGTGAAGAACAGAATCAGCACAAATCTTTCACGCTCTAATTTAATGATTCAAATATATATTAAGGACAAAAGATACGGTCATAGACGAATCTCCTGGATTCTGTATATATGTCGTAATCTATTTAAACCTATGCTTTCAGCCTTATTTAATAATACTCATGCTTATGGAAAGAGACAAAAAAGGCGTACTTGTTTTAATTATAAGCATAGCCTTAATGAAAGAATATACAGCATTAAACATGATTAATCAATATTAACCATATAACATTCATTTGACTATACACATAGTCTCATTCATGGTCAACACTAAATATATCTTGTAGAACGTGCAATGAATAAATGTAGAACTTCGGTGACTGCTTGGTTTAACAAAAGGGTTCGCTCCCCATAGAACACATACGGGAGCTGACAACTCAGCTTCCCGGTATGAATCAAATATTTTTTCGGGTGTTGTAATGACCAGCACATTTAATATATATTGATGATCCCTAATGAATCTGTGTGAACATCAAAAGAAAATATTCCATCAGTATTCAATCATATTCAGCAAACAATATGACAGCATGCTAAATATGCCAAAACATAAAGCTGCTGACTTTAGGCAAGCCAAAACATTAAGCTCAGCATTGTCAGGATATAAAGTCGCTGACCTTATGCAAGCCATAACATCAATGCACAGCACTTAAGCAAAAGTTGGACATTAGATAACCACAAAATGACCCTTAGGCCATATGCATATAGGTGTATAAATAAGAATATTATATTAGACCTGACACTGTGATACTGACTTGACTCCAGTATCTCTTATATAAAATTAATAAAGAACTGATTTATCAGGCATACATAATAACGCATTGTCAAAGGACACTCTTTGAAATATTTACATGACCAAGATGTAACTGTATGTCCAGCTATGCTATAAACTAAATATTACTGTAAGTCCAGATGTGCTGCAAATATAGATGTAGTATAATATCTATTATAGGGTCACTAAAGTACTATAAGATCTTAAAATGACCCTAATAAAGCAGGACGTATGTTAATGGCAGTGTTGAGCCCTGGAGGTACATGCGCCTTTAGCCTTAAGATCCATTTAAGCTCGAACATTTCAATGGTGCCAATATGATCTCCCTCTCTCCTGTTCTGATTAATAACTTGTAGTACCTGGAAACTAAACCTATGTCCAGAATTCTCATTACAATGTATGGCTAGTGCACTAGTTAAATTGCCCTTTCTAATATCGTAGACATGATTATAGACCCGATCTCTGAGCCTTCGGGAAGTCATGCCTACGTAATAGCTGTCACATTGGTCACATTTTGCATAGTAAATGACATTTTGAGTGTTGCAAGTTGCATAGAAAGTGGCTCTAAAATTTAGATTAATGCCCGAGACCCTAAGATCCTGTTCCCTACTTATAAATGCACATATAGAACATCTGCCACATGCATATGTGCCCGTTTTTATCTGAGTTCGAATATCAGTTTGTTTTACCTCATATTTGTCTTTGCATAAAAGCCTCTTTAAATTCATACAGTTATTAAATCTAAAACTAGGCTTATTGCCTAATAATGTATGAAGATATGGCTCAGATAATAAAATTTTCCAATTCCCCTTTATAATTTTAATAAGTTGCTCAACATCACTAGTGTATTTGATATCATATTTAATTATGCCATTTCTCTTAAAGTCATGTTTTACTTTCCCTCTTAGATTACCAGGGGTGGTATTATTTATAGTAGAATCTATTACTTCATTAATCAAATTCATAGGATATCCTCTATCCATGAAGAAATCCTTCTGTTGCTCAATCAAGCATAAGGCATCCTGTCTATCTGTGCATATTCTTAGTATCCTACTGATCTGCCCTTTTATGATGTTGCGAAAGATATGCCGCGGATGCATACTGTCATAGTGGAGGATACTGTTTCTCCAACAGGGCTTGCGATATAAGGTGGTAGCAAGGCAATTACTGCCATTTTTTACTATGTAAATATCTAGGAAGTTAGCCCTGACTAAGGAATATTCATAGGTGAACGTAAGAAAAGATGTTGTGCCATTCATATAACCTACAAATTCTTCCAGCTCTTCTGCACTACCATTCCATAATATAATAACGTCATCTACAAAGCGTCTGTAAATGACAACTTTGTCAAATCTGGGATCACTAAAGACATTCTCCTTCTCCCATCTATGGACAACCAGATTGGCATATGCGTTCGCACAGGGAGTGCCCATGGCTACTCCCCATGTTTGCGCATATGTCATATCATTGAACAAAAAAACATTATTGTTTAGAACCAAATCTAGAAGACAGCAAATGTTCATAATCTCATTGCTATCTATAGTTCTTTGTTCAATTAGATGAAACCTAATAGCATCCAGTCCATACTCGTTGGGGATGCTGGTAAAAAGACTCTTTATGTCCATTGTGACAAGTAATGTATTAACATTAAGTTTGTCAGTTACCAGATCTTGTTTCAAGTCTTCTAATAAATCATAAGAGTTTTTAAGAATGGTTGGTATTTCTTTGGTCATCAAACCCAGCTTAGACTGTATATATAGGGATGCATTCTCGGTGACCCAATGGTCACCCGATACTATAGGTCGTAATGGTGGAGGGTACTCGCCCTTGTGCAATTTTGGCAAGCCTTTTATGACCGGTATAAGAGGTGAATCTACCTTCAAAAAATCATATAATGGCTTATCTATTGATCTTGTCATAAGCATGTCATATAACGTATCATGTACATAATTAATTATAGATGTGACCTTAGATTTATCAATAATTTTATAAGCTTTATCATCATTGAGCATCGCATTCATCAACTGGTCATAAAAGCTCTTGTCAAGGGCGACAACCCCCCCTCCCTTATCCGCTGGTTTAAATATGACATTCTTATTATTAATCAAAGCATCTAGAGAATGTTTCTGTGTGTGATTCAGATTTATAAAGATGTTGCTATGTTTATCACATTCATAGTAACTGTAAAAGTCCTGCTCACATGTGCGCATAAAGCACTCTATGGTTGGTGTTAGTGGAGGTATAAACGAACTTCTTCTTTTATATGCTGTTACATTACAGGCTGAAGTGCAGCTATCAGATGGACCATCTTTAAAGAGCACTTTAAGGGATAACTTCCTTGCAAACAATCGTAGGCCTATGAGAGTGTCAGATAAAACGCTATGACAGGAGGGTATGAAGGATAACCCTCTATTAAGTAATGATTGTTCTTCTAATGAAAAAGATCTATTCGTCAAATTAAAGAATAGAGAATTCAGTTCTTCATTCTTCTTCTCCGCTCTGGTGTTTCTTCCGGAAGTTTTCTTTTTCCTCTTCCCCTGCTCCCAGAGCGTGTGCGTGTTGTGTCCTTGTAGGGGAGTGGGAAGTTTAAAGGCATAGGTACGATGAGAGTGTTATTCTTGTTAAAGGTTTTAGGTTTTGCGCCTGAGCTTTCTGATGTATTCAAACCAAGTTGGTTACAAGGTAAAGACAAACTAGGTGTATTAGAAGCAACAGGCTCACAGTAATATAAGTAATATAAGAAGCATACACCACCACTTTGGATGTAATTGCTTTGCTTCCAAGATAGTGAATTAAAAAAAAACAGCTACAGTTTCTATAAAGAAAATACTAGTACAGTTTATGACCGCTGTGTGTCAGATACATATGAGGAAGCACACTCAATGTTATACCAAGAAGCAAGATATTCTGTGCACCATTGCCATGCTATTTACATCATTTAACTTTATCCTCAACAAGAAGCAAGTGCCTCCACTCATTGTTCACCACTGTCAATACCCTGTTCAGATCAGACAGTAAGGGAACAAATACACAACGGGTTCAGGAACAGCAGCAGATAAAGGCAGTGTCTAGTCTAGCTTGTTGTCATATACTTTTAGATAGGTGCTGTACAAAGATTTGTATGCACAGGGCTCTGCTGCATGTAGGGATTTATGTATTTTAAAATGAAGCATTTATTAGTAAACATTATTAAATATTGCTGTTCTTCTGTAGCTACAGAACATTTTTTTTTTGCTCAAGTATAGATTACTTAAAATGTGCAGTGCAGTGCAATGTGGGGTACTAAAATGACCATTTCTAATGTCATGAAAGTTGTCTAACAAACTCTGGATGATAACTCTACATTGAGCCTTACTAGTGCTCAAAGAAGTTGTGGAAGATCTGCAGTCTACTGTAGTGAGGAAATCATTCTATGTTGCACAGTGTATAAGCAGGGGTATGGCATCTAGATACAAATATGTCATTGTTCTGTTGTACTCTTCCCTTATAAGACCAGTCATTGAGTACAGTGCACCCTTCGGTATGTGCCTAACCAGGCATATGCAACAACTGGAGCATGCACATTGGTTATGCACAAAAGGAATACATGGTGCAGAAAGCAAGTCCTATCTGAACCACTTCTAAGCCTTGTCTCCCATAGGCTGCTGGGAGGTGACTTATGCCTACATGACCTATAAAGCTTCCCCTGATCCAACATTAATGGACCTGTTGCACAGCTGTGAAAGAGCTAGAAAAAAACACACCCAATCTAGGGACCTAAAATATGTCTGCAACATAAATAAGGCATGCTGGAGGGACAGATGAGATCCAATCCATGGGAGGAAATGTTCTTCCGTGAACTTATTCAAGCAAAATTTGGATGACTAGATCGGGAATCATAAATATACACCTGTTCTGGCACTTGTGTCTATATTAGAGAGACAAAGCTTGTAAATGCTCAACCACTCATGTGAAAGTCATATATAACCCCCACAAAACCTATGGGATTGATAGCTATCTGATGTTATGGGCTAGCATGGCTAGGCTTAAACATCCATTTAAGGTCATTATCCAAGTATTCTTCTATGATACTGTGATACTGTGAATGTGCCAGTGGTATACATGATTCACAATGCCAATAGTATAGTAGTGAATGTTTATTTATACATATATTTATTTATGTTCGCATGTATTTATGTATATCTGTATATTTTGTAGACTAAATAATAAACAATAAATGCAGTTCACAACCACAAATTCTACTAAGATAGGAAGCAATACCAAAACTCTAGAAAGATTCAGGAAAAAGGAAGTCTTCTATAAATATGCCCAACAAATGATCCTATTTACCATGATGCCCTGAATATACCCCAAACTTTTTTTTTTAATTTCTGAAATGAAAATGATTGCTAATCTAGGTGGGTTTCATTGTATAACACAGCTACATGACAGTGCATATGCTAAATTGTGTTGTTGAAAAAGAGTTTGCAGCAGGTAAAGGGCAACAGTTAATCAGAAGTGGAAGTTCCAAATTGGCTGCACAGAGTAACAGCTTCATTTCAGCTCTCCCAGTGTGAAAACAGAAATTCAGAAAAGAGAGTCAGTGAATTTGTCTTTTGGGTAAATTTCAATTACTGGCTAGTAAGTGCACTACCTGGATGACAGCAAAGAAGAAATTTGGCGAATCTAAAAGAAAGTCAATCATAAACGATGAGGAGAAAAATGTTGCAGCTGTTCAGCAAAAATGAGTTCAAGTTCCAGCTTTTGTGCAAGACATGACTTCCAGTAATCTGGAGGAAAAAATAAGTCAAATAAACTCAGAGCTGATTAAAATAAATGAAACATTGAAGGAGTGTATCGACTCAAATAACAAAAGGCCGGAAAAAGCATAAGAAGCTTTAAAAAGATATTCAAATGTGCTGATAAAACTGCAAAAATTAGAGGTTGAAATGAAGGAAAGGCTGTCTTTGTATGACACTGCTCAAGAGGAGATACTTCAAAATTCGTAGAATTAGTGGACAGAGCATGTAGGGAAACCCTGAGATTTTCTGTTACCAGAGAAACTAGAAGAAACAGACTATGTTAATTTTATGAAAACACAGATTAGCAATTGGTCTGGTATTCCACAGCAGGAGTTGCTAATTGAAAGGCCACATCATGTGTTTGCTCCAAAACAGGCCATAAGAAACAGCAAAGAATCTAATAGTAAAAATGCAGTCTTACAGTTAGATATAGTTGATTCTGACAAAATTGTGGGAAAAGGACAAAGTACTGAAGGTTGGAAACAGTAGGGTATTTGTGGAAAATGAATACTCAACTGTATACCAGGCAGAAGTGGGGTAAATGTATTCCAGCAATTGGAATGTCGAGAAGAAGGTATGAGATTCAGGCTGCTGTATCCAGTTATCTTCAGAATATTTTTCCTGGGGGGGGGGGGGCAAAGTCATTGTTTTGATGCAGAACATGCTAAGGAGGAAACACAAAAGTTTGTCCAAAAAAAGTGAGCTGTCAAACAGAAGGGGATTCTGCTTTTTGTTCTTCTGGTAATAAAGTTCATAGAGAAACTACACCAGTGAAACTTTTTCCAATTTTCCAAAGGAAAATACTTTAGAGACAGAAAAAAAACACAGGAGTTGATTAGAAGAACAAGGAGTACATTGGAAATGGACCAGAGAATGGATTTAGGAGATGGAAATTAACAGGAAGAAAATCAACAACTCAGAAATTAATGAATAAATGTGGGTTTAAAAAGCATCAATTACATTTGTGAAATACAGCTGAACAAGAAAAACAGGAAATGTTGGACTTTTTTGAATTTGTTAAACTTGGGGACTCCAAAGCATATACCACACTTTAGGTCATTAATGCTTGGAAGAACATCCAGTTTTTGTTCTTAATAGTATTTTTATGAAACATGACATACACTGTATGTTATAAAGTAAACCTTTTTCAGCTATTTTGTGAGTAATAAGGATACTTAAGTAAACAGGTGCCCCCTTTTTCTACTTTACTTTCTTTTTGCTTGTTCCATTTTAAGAAATGTAGGCACTGCAAAGTGAAAAGGATGAAAGACTGGAAAAAACATGATATAAGTAAAACTGATATGGTTTGTCTTACTTTTGCATAGGGATTGACTGGATTAAGGCCCTTGGCTTAATCTAATAAAAAGTTTTAAGGGGAAGCAAGAAAATAAAAGAACCCTGAATGTAAAGAAAAGTTTTCCCTCTAGCAAATAAATGTTCATTGTGCAACCTGAGAAGATTATATCCAAAAGCAGCTATATATCTAGTTCTCATGTTTCTATGGAAACAAGTTGATAAAAGCAATAAAACCTTTTTTCCTTCAATGGCTAAGAGATCATGTTTTCTGAAAATATCTGGAAGAGGATTAAAGATCAGACAAAAATAGCATTTAGTGTAAATAGAAGCACAGGCTGAAATGTGTTTTAACATGGATAACCTTCATTATAGGTCAGTTCAAGCCTGTTAGTGTAGCTGCAATTCTGGGACGGTTGTTCCTGTTAGGAGGGTTAAACTTCATCATTTGAAGATGTGCATATATTTTTATGTTTATATAAAATTAATAGGTTATTGGGGTGTTCTGGAGGTGTATTTGTTTGTGTTTTTGTGTTTTTGATGATTTACATTAAAACAAAAAGTCTTGTAAGATGTGACCCAGGTTCAAACAGATATAACAAGTAACAACTGTCTAAAAGATCAACCTGCCAAACATTAGTGTATGCATGTAACACAAAAGCTGAAGCTAGATATTAAAAAGTTGTCATACATAACAGGTGGGAGTAATAACTTCTTATCTTCATGGCAACAATGTCCATATTATCTTTAAATGTGAATGGTCTCACAGATATATGTATATAGAAATAAAGAGTAGTGAACTATATTAAAAATGCAGAGTGCAAACAACTATGCTACAGGAGACATATTTGGAAAGAACTGAGGATGTGAATTTGATAAAGACAGGATTTCGGGATGGTTAATCAGCTGAATATGTGGAAAAAGAAAAGGGAAGTACTTATATTAATTACTGGAGGAGCTTTAATAGGGTTAGAAGAGTAAAAAAAAGATAATAATGGTATATTTGTAGCACTAAGGGGCTACTAGCAAGGGAGGAGGATTACACTGGTGAATATTTATATTATACCTAAAACTGCTACAATGGAGCTTAAAAAATTCTTGAAGAAATTGTCTGCTTTCAGCAGAGAATATTACTTATAGGTGGGGAATGGAATTTAATATACAACACTGAGGATATATCTGGGGGGTCTAGAAGGGAAAATATAACAAAAGAGGGTAGATTTTTTGAATAAATTATGAAAATGTTTGGTATGAAGACGTGAATTCATTAGTAAGAGTTCAGAGATAATTTACATATTACTCCCAAGGGTACAAAAGTCGGGCTGGGCTAGACAGAAATTTCATTTTACAGGAACATGTGCATTTAACTGAAGGTTTTGATACATATCCAGTAACCATTTCAGATTCTTCTCAAATAATAACTAAAATAAAAAATATGGGGTAATGATGTAAGCATGAAACATTGGCACTTCCCCGCCTATCCGTTAACCAGAGAGGAATTTAAGGAATGGATAGTGGAAATTATTTGGGAAGATAGAATTTTCTTCAGAAAATGTAGCTAGGGAGTGGGATAAAATGAAAGCTGAGTTTAAAAATAGGGTGGAAATAAAAGAGATATGGTTAAGAAGTAACAAGAATTATTTAGAGGGGCTGGCAAAGATTAAAGTATTGCAGAATGGGGGAATGTCACAGAACAAGAAGAGGCACAGCTGCAGAGTGCTAAAGAGAAAATAAGGGCTGGCTCAGTAATAAGCATGAGTTTAGAATAATTGCTATAAAGCAACTGCTTTTTGATAATAACTCCAAAGGACAAAAGCTTTTAGCACAATGGTTCAGGCAACAGAATGTAGAAAGGGTTGTTGCCAAGCTTAAGGTCCCGTAATCAAATCAATATTTCTTATGGACATATTAATTCATATTTAGAGGAATATTTAATAAATAATAGAATAGAACAAGAACTTTATGATTTTCTATATGTAAGGGACCCTAAAATCCCCATTTTTTTCGGAATCCCTAAAATACATAAAAATATAGACAAACCACCGTTTAGACCTATTGTGGCAGTGAATATTTCTAAAACTCATCCATTAGCAGTACTAGTAGACTTCTGGGTCAAGCATGTTATTAATGACAGTGAACACTTGGTTAAAGATTCATGGGAATTTCTGGGTGATATAAAAAAGGAGATATGGCAAGAGAACTTGATTTTCCTCACCATTGACGTGAAAGATTTATTCACTGTGATACCTAAGACGCAAGACTTGGAATTTTTTGAAGAAGCTCTATTCAATTTTTCCAAGTTAGAGCACAGTAAGATTATCTTCATCTATGAAATTATGAGTTTGATTCTAGATAACAACTTAATTTTCTTTGAGGGGGAATATTATCAGCAGATTAGAGGTGTAGCAATGGGGGCAGCTTGTGCCCCTGTCTATGCCAACATAGTACTCCTGGGATGGGAATCTTACCATATATTCATCAGCCCCTACTGGGTCAAAATACAATTATATTCCAGGTTTTTGGATGATATATTTGTCCTATGAAAGGGTACTGAAGAAGAGATTTCTGACTTCATGAAATATATAGGTGAAACAACTGACTTTTTAGAGTTTACCTTTAACTATGCTTTCACCAGTATTAAATATTTGGATGTACAAATTACAATGATATGGGTGGATTCCGATCACGTATATATAGGAAACCAACATTGTGTAACACGTGATGGTGATCACAACCAGGCTCTCTCACCACGGAACTGTAGAAGGCAGTTAGGAAGTTCTGTAGATAGCTCAATGTTCACAAAAATACTCGAATCAACGAATCCAAAATGACAACTTCACTTTCCTAGTAAAAATATCACATAATCCAGGATGAATACAGCAAAGAACCTTTATTAACTGTGAGCGCTTTCGCGTAGCTACCACTACGCTTCATCAGACAGTACATATAACATTTAAAAGCCTCTATTTATACAAAAGAAGTAAAAAAGGGCGCCAAAGTGAAACAGATAAACTGTTCAATTACTCAATTACTTAGTTAATTAGATACCTTTGCTTGATGCAGGCATTTCAAAAGGAATCTTAGGATCTTAAAGTAGGCAATATTATTTATGACTAGTCATTCTACTGTCAACCATAAACATGTTACTAAACCAGATAATTAGAGGATGGATAAATGTGAATAAATGTCAAAAAATTGATAAATTAATAAAACGGAGAAGCACAATAAATATACATAATGAGAACAGAATGAATAGAAATAAAAGTATAGGTAAACACTGATAAAAACTTCTGTAATTTAAATTAGGTACTTATTATGTGGCAGTATAATAAGTGTGCTTGCCAAATACCTAGGAAAACATAATCGTTTGAATAAGGATACTGCATTAGTATCTTATGTTAAATTACATACTCTTATTTTACAGTGTTATATGACTTCTATACTTATACAATTGATTAGAATTAATGAATTAATAAAATAAGATAAAATAGTTGATAATTAATTAATACATTTAAATACATTCAAAGCTTAATAAATATATAGAGGAACAGATGAATAATTTTAACGAATCAATATATAAATAAATGAATAAATATAGTAATAACTTACTAAATAAATAATTAAATAGCCATTTTGAATACTAGATGTAATGAATAAATATATAAATATGATGTAATATGAACAATATGATAATATAATGTAATAAAATATATATATTAAAAATATATGTACATAAATACTGATAATATACGTATGTTAAAAACTGTTGATCAACTGAGTTTGTTTACATTTAAATAAATAATGTTTGTGCAATAGCCAGAATATATAAGGAAATAAAAAGCTAAAATCAAGAACTAAAAGCCTATCTGGCTTCCAAAACAGACTTAATAGAAACTTGATTATTAATACCAGGGGGTATATGTGCAGCCAATCTCAAAATCCATTTTAGTTCCTTGTTATTCAAAACCAACAAATTATCTCCACCTCTTTTATTATGTATGACTATTTCTAGTACCTTAAAATCAAAGTCATGGAGAGGATACTCCAAAACATGTTTCGCCAAGGCATTTAATACATTTTTCTTCTGGATATCATACAAATGGCCATATATCCTATCTTTTAGACATCTTTTAGCAAGGCCAACGTAAAAAGCTTGACATTTCTTACAGGTAGCAAGATAGATGAGATTCTTGGTGCAGCAATTGGCAAAGAACTTAGGCTGAAAGACATAATTCAAAGTAGGATGTTGAAATTCTAACTTTTTAGAGATAGAACCACATCTATTACAATTGTAACAAGGAAATGTGCCTTTCTTATGGCTAAAAGATGATAATGAAGGTTGAACTGTGCATTTATCATTGCATAATAGCCGTTTTAAATTCAAACTATTTCTAAACATGAAGTGTGGCTTAGCCCCTACTATTTGCTTGACAAATGGATCAGTAACAAGGACCTTCCAATTATTGTAAAAAATCTTCTTAATGTCATTGATAATACTAGTGTAGTTTAAAGTTACAGCTACAAATATATTATGTCTATTAGAATCTATTCTTTTCTTAGTGTGGATATGCTGATTTTCTGTCAATGTATTTTTAATAATGCTATTTTTAATGGTTGTAACCAAACTTGGATCATACCCTCTTTCCCTGAAAAGTATCTCTAAGCGATCTGCTTCTAGATGTAAAGTAGATGTATCTTTACAGAGTCTTTTTAATCTAATGAATTGACTCTTAACTATGCCAGGGAAGACATATCTGGGATGCATACTGTCAAAAGTCAGGAGGGTATTCCTCCAAGTGGGTTTCCTGTATAGCGTAGAATTAATTGTACCATGTTCTGTGATGTTTAGGGTCACATCTAAAAAGTTTATAGTGTCAAGTGAACAATCCATAGTAAAGTGCAGGAAGGTAGATGTAGTTTCAAGATAGTTTAGAAAGTTTTTAAAATCATTCTCTGTGCCTTCCCAGACAATAAAAATATCATCCACAAAACGTTTATAGACTTTCATCTTAGCAAACAAGGGGTGAGTAAACAGGCATCTGCGTTCCCATGCTAAAACAACCAAGTTGAAATAGGTGTTAGCACACGGGGTGCCCATTGCCACCCCCCATTTCTGTAAATAATAATCATTCAGGAACATGAATACATTGTTATTTAAAACAGCATCCAATAACTGACCTATAAGTAGCTGTCTATCATTTGAGAAAGATGTTTCTGTCACTAATATTTCTCTTACAGCTTCAATGCCCAAATCATTAGGGATTGATGTGAAAAGATTTTTCACATCTAAAGTTAAAGGAGGTACTCATGCTCATGGAGGGCCAACTGTATCCCTGATAAACAATCAAGTAAATGGTAGGTATCTTTTAGGATAGTAGTGAAAGAATCTACTACTGGTCTAAGTAAGAACTCTATAAAACATGAGATATTGGCAGTGACCCAGTTATCACCTGACACAATGGGTCTAAGTGGGATAGGATTTAAATTTTTGTGGATTTTTGGTAATCCCTTTATAGTAGGTATGGTGGGGTTTTCAATCAATAAATAGCTGTACATTTCTTCACTAATCTGTCTACAGATAAATAAGTCATATAATATGTCATGTACATTCTTAATTATTCCATTCACTTCATGTAGCTTCAGTTTAGCATAGGTCATATCATCATTAAGCATGAGATGCATATTTGAATTATAATCAGACGTGTTTAAGATTATTACCCCACCCCCTTTGTCAGCTGGTTTAACAGATATTTCATTGCATTGCTTTAAATGTCTTAAAGAATTAAATTCTTCTAAAGTTAAGTTATAAAAACCAGGTTTTACCTTACTAGAAAACAATTCATATAAATCATGTTCACATAAATTTAAAAAGCAATCTATGTTATAAGAAAATGGAGGCATAAAAGTGCTTTTCCGTTTAAAATTTCTGGGTGATATAAAAAAGGAGATATGGCAAGAGAACTTGATTTTCCTCACCATTGATGTGAAAGATTTATTCACTGTGATACCTAAGACGCAAGACTTGGAATTTTTTGAAGAAGCTCTATTCAATTTTTCCAAGTTAGAGCACAGTAAGATTATCTTCATCTATGAAATTATGAGTTTGATTCTAGATAACAACTTAATTTTCTTTGAGGGGGAATATTATCAGCAGATTAGAGGTGTAGCAATGGGGGCAGCTTGTGCCCCTGTCTATGCCAACATAGTACTCCTGGGATGGGAATCTTACCATATATTCATCAGCCCCTACTGGATCAAAATACAATTATATTCCAGGTTTTTGGATGATATATTTGTCCTATGAAAGGGTACTGAAGAAGAGATTTCTGACTTCATGAAATATATAGGTGAAACAACTGACTTTTTAGAGTTTACCTTTAACTATGCTTTCACCAGTATTAAATATTTGGATGTACAAATTACAATGATATGGGTGGATTCCGATCACGTATATATAGGAAACCAACATTGTGTAACACGTATTTACATTATGGGAGCAATCGCCCTACTGCTCAAAAAAGAAGTATAGTGAAGGGACAGGCAGTAAGGGTTGCAAGAATGGTGTCCCATTATGACGATTTACAAGGTGAGCTAAGTACACTACAGCGTATGTTTGAAGAGAGAGGGTAACCTAAACAGTTGGTTGAGGAAATTATTTCAGAAGTACAACACAAGTGGGGTATTGATTATCTCCCCTTATTAGGGGTAGGACTACAAAACAACAATGTGGAAAAGAGTAAGGAAAATGACAAATATAAAAGGGCTTGTGTACTTGAATATAATTCCACAAACAAGGAATTAAGGGGGATCATCAATAAGAACTGGACAATTTTTAAAACCAACCAAGAAATATATAAGAAGTTGGGAGAGGGTCCTAGATTTGTCAACAAGACAGGGCACAATATTAAGAGTCTCCTTGAATGCAAGATAGAATCCAGAAAGTTGAACAGTAGAGGTACTAGACCATGTGGAATGTGTAGACAATGTTGTTATATACATAAAGAGCAATCTGTAGTGCTACACAATAGGTTGAAAAGTAAGGTAGTATTTGTAAATGGGAATTGTTTGACTAAAGGTGTTGTGTATATAGCCCTGTGCAATTCACGCACAGCATTCTATTTAGGAAAAACAGAGCGGGCGCTTAAAAGCAGGATGTATGAGCATATCAATGATATTAAAAACAAAAAACAACAAGTGCACTATACAAACACTCCTTATCATGTGCATCTTTTACAACATTTACATTTGGAATTGTGGAACAGGTGAAATTAAATCCAAGAAGGGGAGACTGGAAAAATACACTAAAGAAAAAAGAAACACAATGGCAATTTAGAACAGCAGCAATGCTTCCCCCAGGTCTAAATGAAAGCATTTCCATTGTCTCAGTTTTGCAGGAAAGAATAAATAAGAAATAAATATTACTCTCAAAATTAGTGATGATTTTTGAATGTTTTTTTAAATAGGACATGTTTTCAGTGATGAATTGGTTATTGTTTTTGTGTGGAATATAAACCTACAATATGTTTTTAAGAGTTAATGAGTAGTGTAGTGTGAGTTGATTTACTTGTTAATTGTTTTATCTTTGTGCTTGGTCAATGAACTCTATTTAATGAAGCAGTATGTGTTTTGCAATGTATTCTGATGAAGGCTACGCTGTGCATAGCCGAAAGTGCTTAATACACATGTACTACAGAAAATCAACCCATTTTGGACTATAGCCTGGATATTTTTGTTTTATAAGTTGTTTTATTTTCTTCTGAGTGTTTTTAGACTTTGCCTATAACAAGGAAAATAAGGAGAGATCAGAGGTATTAGAGATATTTCTGAAATTTTACAAAAAAATCTATATGAAGCAGAGAAATTTGGAAATCAAGAAGTACAAATGAAAATGTTTTTGGAAGAATTAAGTATGTCAATGTTAAAAGTAGATGACGCTCAATTACTAACAGTTAGCATAGGAGGAGATGAGATAAAATAGTGATGCATGACCAATCTACGGGAAAGTCTCCAGGAATAGATGGTATTCCTGTAGAAGTTTGATAGCTAAGAGGGAAGGAAGTGATAAAGATCTGAAAGTTTTTGTTTAACAGTATTATAAATGAAGGAAAAGCACTAACATCCTGGAAGAAATATGTGATAGTTGTAATATCTAAAGATGGTAAATACCCATCAGATTCAGCTTCATACAGGCCCATTTCAATTCTAAACCATAATTTTAAAATGTTTATGCCTATAATGGCTAATAGATATGGAATAATGTAGTTTTGTGGAAGGGAGGCACACATTTGACAACAGTAATAGAACAATGATGATCAAAAAAGAAGTAGGATATAAGAAAATGCCACTGTTGTTGATGGGTCTTGGTGCAGAGAAAGCATTCAACAGAGTAAGTTGGGATTTTATGAGTAGGGCAATGGAAGTATTTGCATTCCCTGATAAAATTATAAGGTTGATTAGGAGGAGATATGAAGAATTGGAGGCAAAAATTAAAGTGTGTGTGGGGGGGCTCCTCTCTGATAAGTTTTGCATGAGATGGAAACAAGGCAGGTATGTCCTCTTTCCCCTTTCTTGTTTGCATTATATTCAGAGTCACTGGCAAAGAAAAGAAGGGACTCAGAAATTTAAGGATATAATTAGTATGGCAATCAGGAAAAGTTGGCTTTATTTGCACATGATATTCTTTTGTACTTGATAAAACTAGAAAAGGGAATTTCTGTGTAATAGAACATTCTGAGGCAGTTTCAAATCTTTTCGGGATACAAAAGTAATGAAGATAAAACAAAAGCTATAGCTATACACTATGTACCCACACACACTAATTAATTTAGCAATAGCCATATTTATTGGGACATGATAAGATGAAGTACGTAGGAGTATAGATTAAAAGTGAGCCTTTATGGCAGCTAAGGATAAGAGGCTAAACAAAAGATAATAGAAAAACAGAGAAACTGGAAGCTGTGCTTTATTAATATGGATAGTAAAATACAAGCAGTGAAAATGCTTTTACTCCCTTTAGTTTTATACATAGGTCACGCATATTTTTATCAGCCAGAGGAAAAGGTGTAGAAAACAATTGATAAACAATTGGAAGGATTTTACCTTGGAGGGGAAGAGGACCAGAGTCAAGTCGGATAAGCTGATCCTTCCAGTAGAACAAGAGGATTTCAGAGCTATACAGTTAAGACTGTTATACATAGCACAAGCAGAAAGTTATAATTCAAAATGGAAAGTGATGATGTTGAAACAGAGGGGAAGCTAGAGAAATAAGGAGAGCCTGGGATTAAGAGTGCAGATCATTAAGGGGAATAACAAAAAAACATACAAAGTGTTATATTCATAAAGTAGCAGAACGTATTCTAAGAACTAAGCCAGCAATGGAATGGAGAAAGGAGATTCTGCTGATAGGGATGAGTGCAATTAGGTGTACAAAGAATAGGAAAGGAGGGGAGTGGAATTTACTGGAGAAAATTGGCAAAGGAGCCAAGGTATTGGGGTACTAGACTGGAAAGATTGCCTTCCCTATCATGGATTAGTATCAAAGTATAGGTAAAGAGGAAGAATAGGGAGATCCTAAGTGAAAGACCAGCATTGGTAAGTTTTCAGTAGAATCTAGAACAGAAGCTGCTATTAAGAAAGGAGTAATTAGTAGGTGTATAAAATATTGCCTGATAACTATAGGAATCAGTCAGAGGTTAGAAAGGATTGGGAAGAGAAGCTGGATAAGCAATTCACAAAGAAACAATGAGAGGATATATGTATGGCTCCCACTTATGCAACAAAGTCTGGAAGACTTTGGATCTTTGCTTGGAAGTATTTGCATAGGTATTTTATACCCCAAGCAGACTTCAAAGAATTTTTCCTCGGGTAGATTGCAAATGTTGGTCGTATGATGGGGAAGAAAGAGGTAATCGGGAACATATTTTTTGGGAGTGTAATGAGTTGGGAGACTAAAAATGCCTTGCAGACTGCTCTGTCAGAAATGCCTGTTGAGCAAATTTGTGTAACTAAGGAAATAAATTTTTTGAACTGTGATACAGAATCAGAATTGCCTAGACATAGTAAGGCCTTGCTGAGTCTAATTATGGTGTCTGCCAAAACAGGAATTACTAGAAAATGGAACTCAAAGTCTAAACCAACCTTACTAGTAGTGATGAATATAATAACAGAGATAAAAGAACTGGAAGTGGGGACTTTAGAAAAGGATAGGAGCAAATTGTATAGAAAAACATGGGAATTGTAGGAGTAATACATGCAGCCTAATGTTTTGGAGGAGGAATGAGGTTTAAGGAAAGGCAGGAACTGAATGACCTGTATAATGTTTGATTGACAATCACTGGATAGTAGAATATAAGTGATGTGTAATGTTTGCAACTGAAAATATGTCAATATGGTTTGTTTTCATTTATATAAATGTAAGATTGCCAATGTCATAAATGTTAATTAAATAAAGATATTGTTTGTTTAAAAAAAACAATCAGAAGTGATTAATAAAAATATCTTAGGGCTGAGTGTGACTCTTGCAATCACATATGTATCATATCTACCTTGAGGGAATATTGTCTGTTTTTATTGGTGACAATGTGGAAGGGTAGTAACTGAAGGTTTACTATCATATTTTTGAATTGAACTCCGTCGACTGCACTTTTGTTGAACACGGAAATTCGAAAACGGTAATGTCGAACACCAAAAGCCAACCTAGGAACGGGTTTTAACATGGGTCGAGATAGAGGAGAGGTTTGTAGTTCAGCAATAGCAGTGAACACCTATCTCGACCCATGTTAAAACCGTTCCTAGGTTGGCTTTTGGTATTTGACATTACCGTTTTCGAATTTCCATGTTCGACAAAAGTGCAGTCGACGGAGTTCAATTCGAAAATATGATAGTAAACCGTAACTGAAACCATGGTTCCATATAGGTTTCATTTATTTCTGAAGAATAATATGTGGATTAGGAAAGGAGAAAAAAAAAGAAAATGGTAATTGAATTTGAAATATCAAGCATAGTGTAGGGGGTGTTATACTATGTAAACTACTAAACTTCAGGGTGTCAGAATCAACAGGAGGATTATAGTAAACAAGAGTTAAAGGTACAGTTAATTTGTGCTTTCTCTGTCCCTTTCATGTATCTGGAACATTTCTCCCTGGGCCTCTGCTGAAAACTGGCTTTGTTCCAAGTCGGACTTTCCCTGTAAATAAACGTTAAATAAATAAATACATTTTAGTTAACATTCTCATTTACTTATGTATCTCAGTACTATATTGTTCTGTATGTAAGGCCTCTGAAAAGTGAAAATGCTAAAGGTTACATAAAAGTCTCTAAAGGTAATGGTTAAAAGCCATAGTTTCCTGGTTCCATGCTTCATAGTTATGGGGCCTACACTAGAGTCCAAAACACCTGGGTTGATTAGCAGTCTTGGTTTTTGAGGAGTTAGCTGGCAGACTGGAAACATTTTGCAGGCTGACGTATAGCTGGAGGGAGGGGAAGAGTTCATGTTTGGAGCTGTAAACACTGGCAAAGAGGGGTGCAGCACCCACCATACACCTTGAGGATGCAGTAGAATATGCCTGTGGGATTCTGCAGCTGACATCATTGCATGTCACATGTGGATGCAGGATTAGGGTACGGCATAAAACCCCAATATTCTTCATTACAGCAAGATGCTGCTGCATTGGGATGCTTCATTCTCCTCCAGAGCCCTTAATACTGGAGTAATTTCATGAGAAAAGTTGCGTGCAGGGACCCAGAGACTGTGAAAGGAGCTAGGATAGCTGATGGTCAGCTCTTGGAAGCACAAAAAAGGGCCTTAGACATGTTTTCAGCAGTAACCTATATGTACATTTTTTGAACCAACCTTATTATTAATTTCATGTTTTTATTTTGCTCTGTACTGTGATACTTTGATGTTAGAATAATATCCCTGCAAGAATCCACTTTCTGCCTTTTTCTTCTGATTGTCACTGTATTTGCTGGTTGGCAATTAACACCTCACAGCTGTTGAGGCTTGACTTAGGATAAGAAATGAAATTACAACCACCTTATAGATAATAGCTATATTCTCTTTAATTGCTTCCATCCATTGTTGATGTATATAATGAATTTTGCCTCCCTTGATATTAGCAGCTTGCAAGAATATTTCTGTTTACTGGATCTTAGTATGGCTCCATGGTGCTTGTGGCATATTACTAGTTCCTATTGGATATCAGTATGGCTCCATGGTGCTTGTGGCAGATTACTAGTTCCTATTGGATGTTAGTATGGCTGCATGGTTTTGTGGCATATTACTAGTTCCTATTGGATGTTAGTATGGCTCCATGGTGCTTGTGGCAGATTACTAGTTCCTATTGGTTGTTAGTATGGCTCCATGGTCCTTGTGGCACATTATTAGATTCTATTGGATGTTAGTATGCCTCCATGGTGCTTGTGGCATATTACTAGTTCCTACTAGATGTTAGTATGGTCCATGGTGCTTGTGGCACATTACTAGTTCCTATTGGATGCTAGTATGGCTCCATGGTGCTTGTGGCAGATTACTAGTTCCTATTGGATGTTAGTATGGCTCCATGGTTTTGTGGCACATTACTAGTTCCTATTGGATGTTAGTATGGCTCCATGGTGCTTGTGGCAGATTACTAGTTCCTATTGGATGTTAGTATGGCTCCATGGTCCTTGTGGCACATTATTAGCTTCTATTGGATGTTAGTATGCCTCCATGGTGCTTGTGGCATATTACTAGTTCCTACTAGATGTTAGTATGGCTCCATGGGTTTGTGGCACATTACTAGTTCCTATTGGATGTTAGTATGGCTCCATGGTGCTTGTGGCATATTACTAGTTCCTTCTAGATGTTAGTATGGCTCCATGGGTTTGTGGCACATTACTAGTTCCTATTGGATGTTAGTATGGCTCAATGGTGCTTGTGGCAGATTACTAGTTCCTATTGAATGTTAGTATGGCTCCATGGTTTTGTGGCACATTACTAGTTCCTATTGGATGTTAGTATGGCTCCATGGTGCTTGTGGCAGATTACTAGTTCCTATTGGATGCTAATATGGCTCCATGGTGCTTGTGGCACATTACTAGCTTCTATTGGATGTTAATATGCCTCCATGGTGCTTGTGGCACATTGCTAGTTCCTATTTGGATGTAAGTACGGCTCCATGGTGCTTGTGGGACATTGCTAGTTCCTACTGGATGTTGGTATGGCTCCATGATGCTTGCGGTACATTGCTAGTTCCTATTGGATGTTAGTATGGCTCCATGGTGATTGTGGCACATTACTAGTTCCTATTGGATGTTAGTATGGCTCCATATTGCTTGTGGCACATTGCTAGTTCCTATTGGATGTTAGTATGGCTCCATGGTGCTTGTGGCATATTACTAGTTCCTACTGGATGTTAGTATGGCTCCATGGTGCTTGTGGCAGATTACTAGTTCCTATTGGATGTTAGTATGGTTCCATGGTGTTTGTGGCAGATTACTAGTTCATATTGGATATTAGTATGGCTCCATGGTTTTGTGGCACATTACTAGTTCCTATTGGATGTTAGTATGGCTCCATGGTGCTTGTAGCAGATTACTATTTCCTATTGGATGTTAGTATAGCTCCATGGTGCTTGTGACATATTACTAGTGCCTATTCGATGTTAGTATGGCTCCATGGTTTTGTGGCATATTACTAGTTCCTGCTGGATGTTAGTATGGCTCCATGGTGCTTGTGGCAGATTACTAGTTCCTATTGGATGTTAGTATGGCTCCATGGTGCTTGTGGCACATTACTAGTTCCTATTGGATGTTAGTATGGCTCCATGGTGCTTGTGGCATATTACTAGTTCCTAATGCATGTTAGTATGGCTCCATGATGCTTGTGGCAGATTACTAGTTCCTATTGGATGTTAGTATGGCTCCATGGTGCTTGTGACATATTACTAGTGCCTATTCGATGTTAGTATGGCTCCATGGTTTTGTGGCATATTACTAGTTCCTGCTGGATGTTAGTATGGCTCCATGGTGCTTGTGGCAGATTACTAGTTCCTATTGGATGTTAGTATGGCTCCATGGTGCTTGTGGCACATTAGTAGCTTCTATTGGATGTTAGTATGGCTCCATGGTGCTTGTGGCATATTACTAGTTCCTAATGCATGTTAGTATGGTTCCATGTTGCTTGTGGCACAGTACTGTTTCCTTTTGTTTATAACTGAGGCCATAAATACTATGATAAAGGTATGTTGGGTATACTTGGTATATACCTGCCTGTGTAAATTCCACCGAGGAATAACATTTGATTATAATAAATAAAATAGAATAAAATAAAATAAAAAGAAGTGAAGTAAATGATTTTTGAAGCAATAACAAATACCTATTCCTATATGTTAAGTCAGCACTAAGCTTTCTGCTGTAACATGAAATACTGTATAAGCAACAGATATGCACATGAAATTGTGTCCTAAATAGCTACAAAGGAAATTACAAGGATATAGAGTCTGGACTGGACAAAACCCGAATAAGCAAGAGATATGAGCATGGACTTGTGTCCATTATAGTTACAAAGGAAATTACAATGATATGGAGTCTGGACTGGACAAAACCTGAAAAAAGTTCACAACTGATTTCACACCACATAGATGCCATATGTTAGTATATCCATTTTAATATTTTTTTTGGTATTTGTGTGTGTGCATGCATGTACTCATGACACAAATACATGTGTAGTTTAGTGTGTGTGTGTGTGTGTGTGTGTGTGTGTGTGTGTGTACATTTATTTTATATCAGAAAGAGACTTATTATAATGGTATTCAGTAATACTACAGTCTGCAGCTGTGCTGGGGCAGAAGATACTCCTAAAATAAAGCTAAGACATTTAGCAAGAGGTCTTCAAATTTAACATTACTACCTGGCTCTTGCTGTATGTTAGAATTCACTGACCAGTGAGTGTAAAGGCTACACTGAAAACAAATAAGCTGCTTTATGTAGGTGAGTTTCTGGATCAGTGACTTGTCACAGCTGTCAGGTCATTGTATGCTTAGTAACCATTCACGGAACAGCTGTACCTAACGCCTTTTTTCCTTTCTGTCTCCCCTCCTCTGTTTTGTAGCTATGAGTGCATTGCCCTATAAGAACTCTGATGAGAAGGGAGTACTTGCTAAACCCATGATACTATGGGTCAGCAGAAATACGAGGCTGTTTGCCTGAAGAAGTGATTTAATCCACTGCAGGCAGATGACCAACACCAGTTGCTGGCTGCTTTCTATGCCTACCAGCTTATATGCTCTGACTGACTTCTCAAACAAACTTCACCTTTTCTAGCTGTTATTGGCACAGTAACTGATCATTAATAAGAAAAGGGGAGACAGGACATTGAATTGTGTTCTTCTGTTGTCTTTTTGACCGCAATAAACAGGTAAGAAATATTAGGATAAATTACTAAAATACCTTTTAGAATTTTTGTTGACCCTTTGTGAGGACAAATTTACAGTTTGTAGAAATACAGCTGTTAAAACTCTAGCAGAATACCTGAAATAGGAGACAAATAGTAGCAAAGCGAAATTATCTATAACGTGTGTGTGCGTGTGTGTGTGTGTGTGTGTATGTGTGTGCGTGTATGTGTGTGTGCGCCCGCGTGCGTGCACACACACACACACACACACACAAACATATATATATATATATATATATGTACATACATATCCAAGCTATATAACTCTTTAGCTATATTTGCATTTGTATCGATAGCCATCTATAATTATATATCTATTCATCTATCTACTGATCTATCTGTATATTTTTAATAGAGGTATTGAACTTCCAATTTGGATACTGATAAAGGGAGGAATTTTTGTGTTTCTGTACACCAAACACTTATATACGCACACATTTCGCCCAATTCACTTAAAACCTAGAACAGAGTAGAAATCAACCATATTATGGTAGCTGTAATCACTTGGTAGATGCAGAAAAAGATGGAGAGGCTATGTGGAAAATTCTTTTATCAGGCTACAAAGCAGGTGTAGCCTGATGGTGAGGTCCCAGTTTGTTAGTGTAGGAAAAGTGGTACATTTCTGGCGCCTGTCTTGTTATTCAGACATTTGTGTTATTTAAAACTATTTTCCTTTATTTTTCTTGCTTTTCTAATTTTAACCAGCATTTCAAATCAAGCAAGATTCAGAAGGCTGCATCAGAGTACACACTGATGTTGCCTTTGGGGATAGCGGGGTTTTAAACTACTTGCGATTTCCTGTCTGTGAATTTTGTCACCAGCCTGTACTGGCTATATGATCATGCATTTATCGTTCAGTTTTTAATACTTGCAAAATGTTTGCTATTGTGTGTTAGTTCAAACTGTTAAGTCTGATGAGTTACTTATGTCCTTAAATGTTAATTGCCTTACGCGAAGGCAAAAGAATTACATTTGAAGTACTGCGCGTGCTTTTTGGCAACATTCAAACACTTGGAGACAGAAGAGTTACTGACCTTATTTACAATTAAAGTGTTAAAGTAACAGTAACAATGTACATTATATTATTTCATGTACTTCTGTCAACTATCTAATTTCAGAACCTGTACTGGAAATTGTCAACGATTTCAGATTATCAAGGCAGTGAAGTGTTTTGTTTTAATAAAGTTGCTCCAGCTAGTATAACAGAGTGGCTGTAATGAAGAGACTTATTTGTATTAGCATGCCATCTGCATTTTGGTTTTTTTTTTGTTTTTTTTTGTTTAGCTTTTGGAGAATAGTGGTAGTTTGTATTACAAGAAAAAGGCTGGCACAAGTTAGTGTTAAACTGCTACCCTGGACGGTATTAACTCTATGAATCAGATATGACACACAATATTTAAGTGATTGTTTATTTCTGCAGCTGTTTATTTCAAACACTTAGCTTACAGATGTAACTAAGAAGGTGAAAAGGAAAGAAATTAAATTATAGAAAAGCTTACTGCTCAACATTCCATTTTTATTAAGTTTCTCTTAAGAAATGTCTTCATTTGGAGGTTCTGCTTTTAGGTTAAAAAAGTAGAGTAGCCAGCAGAAGGTGAAATATGTGTGCTGTGCTCTGTGGCTGATGCAACTTTATGTATCCAGTTTTAAGACAGTCAAGTGAGCAATACTTTTGTTTATTTTTATCTTATGAGGTAACCTAGTACAGCTTGTTTAACTGAAACATATTCTTACGTGAGACATGAGGAACACAACATTATCTACATGTGTCCTGCTAGCCTAAACACACACACACACACACACACACACACACACACACACTGTGTGTGCGTGTGTGTGTGTGTGTGTGTGTGTGTGTGTGTCTGTGTGTGTATGCACGTGCGAGTGACTTTCCAGTGTACATTTGAGCATTCTGTATTTCTTGCAGCAAAATAGACCAGCTGTCAATGAGTTCTTTTGTGATTCAGAATTAGAAACTTATGCAAAGAAATATGACAAATGCATGTTGGGTACAGTTGAATTATTATTATTATTATTATTAGTAGTATTTGTATTATTATTTTGGTAGGACTCAGGTATAATATACAAGTAAATGTAAAAGAAAGACTAGAATTGAGAACACTCGGTCCTTCTAGTATTATCTGAAAGGTAAGAAGATGCATCATGCTTTCTGAATATGGCCCTTAGTAAGAGAACTGTGGCACAGATGTCCAATGGTTAGCATAGGCACTTTGCAGCTTTGGGTTCTCTTCTCCCTATTGACTTTTAACAGGTTCTTTGATTTTTTTCACATCCCAAAGAGCTGCAGTAAATGAACTGGTAATCCTCTGAACTGCCATTAGGTATATTTTATGCTTCATCTGATGGTCTTGGCATCCTGTCAAGGATTAATTCTCTGCATTACACCTGATGAGTGCTATGATGTTAGGCTGCAGCCCTCCTGAGACCCTAAATAGCATAACATTGGTACTGGACAATGTTTGAATGAATGACTGTTTACGTTTCACAGGCTAATGGAAGTACGAGTAAACATGATTTACAGTGTATTTTGTTTTTCTCCTGTTTTACAATGTGGAAAGAAACAGATTTTCCCAGTATATGGGGATTACTTTCAGACTTTACATACATCGAAGAAGGTGGGAATATATGAAAAGGGACTTTTCTTTTTCTGACACTAGACTTGCTTTATAATAGTTCAGGGTTCCTCTAGCGAGAGAAGACAAAGAAATAAGAGGTGCAGTATTATTTGCCGGTTCCATTTTGTATGAAAAACAAATCTCCATTATAAATATTTTGAACTTTTTCTCCCTGGGCCTTTATTATAAGTAGGCTATTCCTTTAACAGTAGGCTATTCAGTTAACAGATGACAAACAAACAAACAGTTTAAGTGCTATTTGTAGGCTGTTGTCATAGCCATAAAAAATCCACCTAAAAACAAAGCCAAAATAAAGAAACGACCACAAAGGCCAATGTACTCCTTGTTTTATTAATGCACAGAAACACTCCTTAGTGCTTTTGGGGCGAGATGCTAGGGAGTGTTTCTGTGCTTTAATAAAACAAGGAGTACATTGGCCTTTGTGGTCATTTCGTTATGTTGTCGTAGGCATGCTTACATGTTTTATTCTGGCTCCTGCAGGAGCTGCAGCCTTTTGTCAACTATAATTGTGTGTCTAAAACCTAGAAACAAATTTTGAACAAATGATCAGGTTTGCATCACTAATTCATCAACATGCATACACAGGATCACAATGAAGACATTTTTTACCTCTTCATCTTCAGACACCCTTGTAAATATGAGAATGAACTCCAAAGTTGCCACGGTTTGGAGAAAAGGAAAGCACTTATCTTTTCACAAAGAACGACTTTTCATTTCTGCATTAACTGATGACTTTGAAATGGGAATAGAGGCTTTTTCACATACTTGTTCTCACAACTGGGATTCCTGTACCTTTTTCAGGGAAATGAACAAATTCCATGTACCTGTTTTTTGTGTTCCTTTCTGTCTGTATACATGGATTCATAAAGTGATGGAGTGATGCATAAGAAAGTATAGTCATCTGCAAGTTTGTGGCTCGTGGAATGAAAGACTTAAAAGCTTCTAACTGATTTCTGGTGTTGATAGGGACATATTATCAGTTGATGCATACAGCATTAGCACTTGATGTATACAGCAGACAAAATGTTTTACAGTATTTATTGAAAAAGTTTGTTAGATGCCAGTACTTTTGCAATCCTCAAAATGAAGCTTCCATCTTTTATTTTGGTTTAGTTGTCAGCAACTGTCCCCCGGTTTTAGAACTTCTTTAAATTACTGTAAAATATGTGGTCTAATGGTAGCCTTTTAAAATAGTTGTGCAGCACTTGCAAATGGCCTGTATCCCTTCCAGACTGTATTGCATTATAATCACATTTAGTGTGATCTGCAGCACCGCTAAGCTTTCAAAGAAAAACATTAAAAGAAATATAGGTTCTGGAGTCAGTACTAGGTTTACAGGGTATGTTTGGCATGCTTAACAAAGAGTAATATTAAAACTGCAAATAATGTTGATAGTGTAGTGAAAAGAATGCTTTTAAACATGATTAGATTTCAAATGAACTTTTTTTTGCAGTGTTACTTGAAAATCATTATTTTATTTATTTTTTTCTTTGGTGAAATAGACCAATCTGTGTTCAGTATGTGATAAGTAACAACAGCAAATGGCAGAATTGTGATTCTTATATAGAATAATTAGCTTAAATGTGTGCCTGTAACATCTAAAGTTGTGTATAATACAAATATTGTCATCTAGTTAATTTCTTTTTACTGATACTGTTACTAAACATATGCATGACATATAATTTGATGTCTTGTCTGCTTTTCACACATGGATTTTTTGGTGTCATTTTGGTGTCATTGTTAGAATATTTTGCAATTGTGTCAGTGAAATGTGTATGTTTTATTTAATCAGCCAGTAATTTTGTTTACTGTTTTATATTCCTGATACATTAGTAAACTGTGAAAAAAGTATGTATTTAAACCATCCCTGGGATTCATAAACATGCTCATTGCAATAGAGGTGAACTGTCTGCTCAGTGAGGGATGGAGCTCATTCTCAATTAGCAATGCAAAATCTTGGAGCTCAAGCAGCACAAAATGAGTAAACCCATCTGTGGCAAGAACAATGCCTACAGAGACCATGAGAAGACCACAATACTGGCTGTATAATGCGACAAGTAGAAGCGCAAACAGAGTACCTACGCCTCATGCATAAAAAGTGCCAAGATGAGTAGAGCAGCTATCAGCTTTAAAGTGCTCACTGCACACTTTAAATTTATTTTTGACCAGATGACGTGATGAAGATGTGAGCAAAAGACAATAGGAGAAAGGGGAAAGCATGCAGAGGGAAACACATAAGGAAAACGGAGAAGGGATGAATATGATGGAGGAGGGAAAGGAAGGGCAATTTTTGGTGGGAAAGCGCCCATTTTCTCTTCACAAAGAAGGAAGGTGGGGAAGGATACAAGGGAAAATAAGATATGGTAAGAGGGTTAGGGTAGGTAGCAGCAGCAAACTCACAAACATAGAATACAGTCAAGACTGACAAGGGAGTGCTGATTCACTGAAGCCGGGACAGTGGACTTATGGAAAGCACGTATACAAAGATAAGACAATAGTGGTGAGGAGGATTGGGCAACAAACAGGGAAGGGCAAAAACACAAAAGGGAGGAGAACAATAGGGTAAGTATCATCCTGTAGACATCCTTGCCAGTGTCATCCCCAGTGGGAGGTCAGACATGTATGTGTTCCCTTACCTCCGGGTCCTGCCTTAGATGGTGGTGCCAGTAATGGGCAGAATTGTGAAACTGCAAATCATAGAGGAGTCTTTCCAGGAGGCTGATGCAGGCTTCAGTACATTGGTCCACCCCCCTCAACCCAGTTCTGTGAGCTGCTTGTTGGTGACAAATGACAGACCCCTGGCAGAACCACTGACAGGAACAACTGTGCTCTTAGGCAGTGAAGCCTATTCAAGGGGAGGGGAGGAGATCCTATCATTTCCCCCTGGGAAGGCATTGGGAAGGTGAACCTAGCTGGCACTGACTCAGGTGTTGTAGGGCGACAGCTGCTGTACAGAAATGCAGAATTAAAGGAGATAACATAACAGAACAAAATAAATGATAAAGTAATGATGGTGACAAAGAGCAAGGGGAGTAGCAGGGGGACATTGCATGAAATGAAATAGGAATTGAACATATAAAGGAAATTATGTAGTGATGACTACATTATCTATAACTTTGCAAAACCCAGGGAGAAGCACAACTAACTGATGGGAACCCACTGATATGCTAGTATGTGCTATGTAAACATACTAAACATATGAAATATTAGTCAAAGTCAAAGTAAACTTTGTTGTCATTCAGAAATCACACAAGTGCAGAAACTGAACAAAATTCTGTATCTCTAGACTCAATGTGCAAACAACATATAGACTATTTTCACAGACATTTACACATGTAACACCTGGCTATTATATCACAGACATACAAGCAGACAGACTAATATTGCACATAATTAGAAACACATTTTAACACTTTTTGAACTGAACACTTGCTTGCATGAGACTTTAGAATTGCACAGGTACTTGCTTAAGACATTGCACTGATCCTTGCACAGAAAGAGACATTGAGTATTGCACTGTGAACATTAGAGTATCACACTATGGACCTTACAGTATTGCACTATGGTTAATTTATGAATTTGCATGTATTGTACTGAAAGAAGAGATATTGTACTGCATTGCTACTGCCCTAGATGGCCTATAAATTACAGGAATGGTGAATATTGCACTAAGTATTAGATGAGACTAGTAACTGGGTTCTTGTACAAATTGAGGCAGTTTCTACTGACTCAGTTCATATTATATTAATATTAATTAATATATAATATTAGAACTTGTATTAATGAACTGCATATGACTGCATAGTGTATTCCAGGCTTTCTACCTATGAAGTACTGCAGTTATATACCACCTGAATCATTTAACTGCATATGGCTGCCTGGTATATTCCAGCTGTTCTACCTGTGAAGTGCTGCAGTTGTACATGTCAGGTGGTATATATCCTACTGGCTTATTGTGTGCACCACCTATTATACCCCTGACATATGTGCAAAGACATAAACTGAACTGGTGATGTCACATATTACCTGACATCATAAAGTGCCATACTATCTAAGCTGCATACAGGTCATTAACAAAACAGTGTGAACCGTTTCCTATAGTAAACTTGTCTGGCAAGTAAGTATTGCACTGAATTTTACACACTTAACTATATATGTCAGTTGAATGGTGTTCTCACCCCTGCACTTGGAAAAACATTAGATCATCCTCTGGTATAGGAGACTCTCCTCTGAAGTAGTCTCCTGAGCTGTGGAAAATGTGACAAATAGTTAATGTATTTCTCCAATGGTACAACTACAACTAAAACTCATACTTACAAGTACATCTCAGTTGCTCTCACTCTGGCTTCTTCTTCCCATTGGCTAAGAAGGTCTTGATGGTGCCTCTGCAGGTCACTATAGTGGTGATTGCATTGCTTGCCAGAGCGAGGTATGTCTGTAAACATCAGTAGTGGCCCTGGTGGACAGTTCCAGGCATCTGCATTATTCTGGGGACCATACAAGTCCCCAGGCAGCTGCTGGTGGTGGTCCCTGTGCAACAAATACAGGAAGATTTTGGATTCCATGCAACACCACTGGGGATTCTGGCCAAACTCAGTGCCATTAGAAACCATGGCCATACTGCAGGTGGTCATATTAAAGAATAATGGCTGGTATCTTGCAGTCATGCCCATTTTACATTTCAAGAACTGTCAAGCAACATAGGGCAAAACAGTAGGAAACTTTGGAGGAGGGTGCAACATGGCCTGTGTGAACATTACACTTGTTGAAATATGGTACTGAGGTGCATGAGATGGCAGAAAATGAGAATGCTGAGGATTTTCTTGAACATTTTGATAGACACTGGTCTTTAGCATCTCTGTTGCTTGCAGATGTATAACATGAAACCAGTGACCCTTTTTTGTCATTGATGCACCCACATGTGCATAATGCACACTGCAGGTGCTGATTTGGGTGCATAACACTAGGTAAAGTATGTACACTAGACTCTGTCTCTGGCTGTAGCACTTCAGATATGAGATAAACCCTCATCTGTGTACTCGTCATGCTCAGAGGCCCTCATCTTTATTATATAACTGGTGACTGCATAGACCCTTTTCACACTACAGAAGCTATATGATATACCTTGTGACTGCATAGACCCATTTCACACTACAGAAGCTGCATGATATACCTGGTGGCTGCATAGACCCTTGTCACACTACAGAAGCATTATGATATACCTGGTAGCTGCATAGACCCTTTTCACACTACAAAAGCTGTATGGTATACCTGGTGACTGCATAGACCCTTTTCACACTACAGAATATGTAGACCACTAATTGGAAAGTCACTGTAACTTCTGCAGAGTTTCTCTAGAAATAGCTTTTCAGTGACTCAATACACATTCTAACCTGAGAATGAGCTACTCTGAGAAAGCAAGGCAAGTATTCTAAACTTAATGAGAAAGATAACTAGAGACACACTTCATATGAATGTTGAAATGTAGCATGTAAAGGTGGATGTTGAAAGGTAGCATGTAAAGGTGCTGTGCTAAAACATGTTGATGTTTGTATAGTGAAATTCAGCTGTTTAAAAAAGTACCTTGGTCATGTCTCAGGAGTGGGGTCAGCTGCTGTTGTCATTTGACTGCTGAACATATTGGGAGAATGAGATTTTGTTGCAGAAAAATCAGCTGTCAGTTGAACCACTATTGAAGGAATGGAGGTGCTTCTTGCTACTCTGTCTGGTGGATCAGACTCATCACTTACTGACTGTGTTGTGTTCGAGCTAATATGCAGCATGCCCATAAAGTGTCCATCTGGGATGACCCAGGTGTGTTTTGCAACTGTGTTGCTAACACGCATTTTCAGATCTTTATAGAGTTGTGCATGACAATGAATTTGTGTTTTTTCATGTTGTGTAATTATATCAGGGCTGCAAGGTACACTAGCACCTGAACAAAATAAGGTTATCTTTCACAGTAATGACACTCTTTCAATGTGCCTATTTTTTCTTGACTGAGAGCAAAGTGTAGATGATGAGTGATAGTCATATTCGGTTTTGTGTCTTAGTTGCTTTATAGGTGATGTAATGTACTATCTAGCTGCACCACCATGGACATTCTCTAATGTAACACTGAGTGCAGACATACCAAAAAAAAAGACTGAAAATGCAGGAGATGAGTGAATATGGAACATTGCTCTTCTCCGTTAAACTTATTATTTATAGATGACATACTTCCTGCAGTCTCTGATGTAGGGGGCTCCTGAACTACCAATTTTGAGATGGTCATACCTTAGAAAAAAGGGAATATTCCAAGAAGTAGCCATGTTGGACTTCCATTTGTCAGCCATTCAGTCTCTGTATTTCAGATGGTTACCCACTTCAGTCCCCAGTTAGGCACACACAAACAGAAAAAAATTTCTGGGAACACATCTGAATTTGAATTCTCACAGATGCATATTGTAAATGACATATTATTTTGTAAAGTGGTGGGGGTGATATGTGAGGGGAACAGACCCCAGTTTTAAAGGTGGTGTACAGTTACAAAAAATTTAGCTATACACTTGCATGGAATATGTCTGTATGCCTCACTGCATACTAGTTACATGGCTTGTATAACTTATTCATGATTGTTTAGTTTTATTATGCGTTTCAGATACAATAATTCATTTTTGTGGACGCCTTATGGTGAAAAGTTGTCTGTGGCTACAGTATACATACCTTATTTTCCTTATAGGCTTAACTAATTATACAATTCTGCTACTGTCAAAATCTGGGCAGTGCTAGACAGTTGCATGACATTACGTAAGTACGTATGCGAGACGCTGTCTCCAGCTTTATGTGGTAAGAAATGTGCTACATGGTCATAACAAGGACAGATACAGTGCCACAAGTTTTAGATGTAGGACAGGTTGCACTGGCTTTGGTCATTGTTGCTAGCACTCTCATTTGACCCATCTTATTGCACTGCTTTCCTGACCTGACTTGTTTGGTCATATATTTTGTGTTCATTTGAGTCATAGTTTCCAGGTTATTCTGTGGCAGAGAGCATAACTGAAGATGAGGTGCAAATTATTGTTGCTGCTAGAAGCAATGGATGACATGAGCATAGAATGTGATGCAGCAGTGCTTCAGATACTGGTCCAAATACATGCAGTGCAAATGGCATTCATAAATGAGTAGCTCTGGCAAAGAGCTACGCACTGTAATTTGGTAGAAGTTTTTTTTCTTTCCATGTTTCACAGAGTGGGGCTAGATATCCACCTAAACTAACTGTTATTGCACCTAAATACAACTAGTTTAAATTGATACGTAGGCACATTACCCCCATTTCTTAAAACACAGAAAGTTTTAGAAACATCCAATTGCATTACGGAATGCTTCACTAGTACTGCTGATTTATGAATTCTGGAATATCCATAGTCTTTCTACATTGCTTTTTGCGTAACGTGTGCCGTCAGAGGGGGATGGCATTGAGGAGTTAATTGCAATGCTCAGAAGAATGCAGGGCTTGCTCTGTTATGACTAACAGACTGTATATAAAGAGCAGTATATTATGGTGACAAAAAGAAGGCATTTAATATATAGTGCAGTTAGACTGGAATGAAGAGATATGACAACTGAACATTGCTTAGGGTAGTGACTAGAATTTCTGAGTTTAAATGCACTTTTAAGAAGAACTTGAACTATGGAAAATAACCAACAGATACATGTGTACATGAGCCGGAACATATGATGTGTGATTAAATTGTTCTAAGGAGAACTTCATAGATCAATAACTTGAAGCCTTTTGTCTGAAGGACAGGGTGGATTATTTATAGGCTGAATGCGGAACTAGGATGTTGATACAGAAGTGTAAGGAGTTGTAAGGACCCAAAGCTGAGTAGTGTTGGCCAAATAGGAAAGACAAAAATGGGAAAGCTAAGCGTGAGTCAGATGCAGGGATACTTCTTTGGCCAGCTACTGAAGAACAGTTCACCAGATGATTAAAACAGGTGGTGCAGAAGGGTAACTGCAAGGGATGAATGACCTTTTCTCTGGTACTATTACCAGTTGGGTTGGAGGACTGTCTTGGAGGTACAGAAAATGATTATGCCTTTATCAGTTAACAGAGAGAAGACCAAAGTGACTGCTGTGCTGGGGCACGAATCTAGATGAAAAATAAAAATCTAGTGTTAGAGACCTCTAAAATGGGGTAACTGTTGGGATATCCTCTACTGCAGTTCTCAGCTTTTATCTTTGTTTTTCGCTTCCTGTATTTGGTGGCGTTTACTCCCACTGGGGATGCATGCAATGGCAGCAGACCTCAGATCGAAAAACGTACACAGCCCCATTCTCATCAGTTCTTTTTTCTTGATTCTACTGTTCATCGTGAATATTTTCCCATGTTTGCTGAACTGTTCTTCACAAGGTTATGAAGCTTTATACAGACCTGCATTGCCTGTGCTGCTCAGAGGAGGAAAACAATGTCACGCTTAGCTATAAGTGACAGTCCTGTAATCTAGCCACCCAAACCTCCAGGAGAGAGGAGAAATATGCCTTACTTATATATTGCAAGTGAATGTTTTTAAGAATGTATCACAGGAGTCAGCTGGATAGCCCTTACATAGTATGTAGTATAGTACATAATCACAGAGCATTTGCTTGAATTCTGTAAGAATGAAAATGATAAAAAGGGTGGGCATCAGTAGCATCCGTCTGAGATATGTGCATCCATGTATATGGGCCTTGTGGTTCTTGTAAGTCGCAAACTTCCCTTCACCAAGCAAGGATTATGGCTCATACCTGTCTTCTGTTTCAGTGGAAGATGAGAAGGTGTGCAAGGTGTCCCTAAAATTAACCTTGTATGTGTAGGAGGGAATACAACCCAGGTTGTCAATATTGTCCATCCAATGGTTTTGCATCCAGAACATTCATACAGTGGTCACACAACTGAGGAATGGTTCCTTGAATCTACCAGCCCATACTTGCTGTTAACATTGAAGACTCTTTCTCCAAGATTAGCAAGGCTTAATGGCATCTGGTATTCTTCCATATTAGCAAGACTCACACAACAGTCCAGGATGGACATCAAACACATATTTAGCAGATGGTAGGATCTAGCGTCATGTGAACAATGTGAGAGCATGGATCGCTGCTATCATCAGGTCTTTATGAAGACCGTTGATAAACTAAAGTTCAAACCCAACTTTTCCACTCCTAACTAGATGTTAGACACTGCAAACACCCCTTAACTCATCTCAAAGTGGCATCCATGTTGTAAATTCAAGATGCTACCTATCGCACCACCAGACCACTAAGATCCAGCAACAAAAATCACTCGCAGATCACTAAAGCCAATAACTCTGCTGGTGAAGCACTATTCTCTTGCGCCATAGCCAAATTATGGAACTCCCTCCTACCCACAATTACCTCCATACCATCATGCACCCACTTCAAAACTTTACTAAATGCCCACCTAAAAACATGCTGGCCATGCCCTTGCAACTCCCACTCTAATATCACCCACCCCATCCAACCACTACCTTTCTTTTCACCCCACTAACTACCTTGATTATAGCAAGCTCAGATGCTCATAAGCCTAGTACTTTTTATACAGCAGGAACTTCTTATTGTAACATTTGTTAATGTCTGTTATGTACTTCGCAGATAAAGATTCTAGTTGTCTACTGATGTACTATTTTCTTCACCTGTAAATGTGTTTGTAATTAATTTTATTTATTTTTATTTTGCATTTGTTGACCGGGATGGTCCGACTGGATACATGTCCATTTTCAGCGGAGGCCCGGGGAGAAAAGCTCCACATTGACAGTAAGTTACATACATGTTACATAGATACATATTGTTTCATTTAGTAATTAATACAAAAGTGGAAAAGACATGAAATATATGTATTATAAAAAAATGTCTTAGGAGTAACAAACACAGACTACAACATAACATTTTCTATCCTGGGTAATCCTTTTAGCAAAGATTTAAGGGCTTCCATATATGAACAGAAAAATTCACAAGGAAATATGGGGTCAGGTCAATTGAGAAAAAGTCTAAAGTTTTTATATTTGGATAGTCCTGTAGAAAAAAAAAAATGAACTTGCCTTACTGAAGAGGAGATTAATCTGGGTTTGAGCATTGGCAAAGCCAATGTGACTTAAAATGGTATTTTAGACCCTTTTTGAATTGGGTTAGGGAGGTAGTAAGAGTGAGGTTGAAAGGAAGGGAGTTCCATATTTTTCCAATGGTGTTGGCAAACAGTTTATCACCCCCTGAGTTACAGGATTTGACTGTTTGTACAAGTAGCCTGTTTGCTGAGCGTAGACTGTTGAGATTGGTATAAGGTATTATTAAATTTTTCAGTGCAGGAGTGTTGTCAGGTTGCTTGAGAATTTTAAATGCTTCTATGAGTTGGTTCTGCTGGAGAAGGTTTGGTAATTCTATCCAACCGAGGTTTCGTAGGTTAATACAGTGATGTGTTCTATAGGGCATGCCAGTTGCAAATCTGGCAATATTATTATAACAACATGAGAGTTTATTTAGGTCAGATTTGTTAAGGTTAGTAAATATGGGGGAGGCATATAGAAGGGTAGAGAGAAGATGTGAGCGGGCAATGGTCACTTTTGCAATTGGAGTTAGGAAGGATTTTATTCTATATAGTGACCCAAGTTTCTTATTAACGGTTTTAATAGTTTGGTTAATGTGCATGTCGAATCTAAGTTTATTATCAATGGTAACTCCTAATAGTTTAGTATAGGAGTCTGGGGAGATAATAGTCCCATTGTTGGATTGTATAGTGAAGGATATGGGAGTGGGTTTTTGGGTTGGATGGAAGAGTAATAGTTTGGTTTTGTTTGGATTCAGGATCAGTTGACGTCCTAATAGCCAGTTCTCTACTGCAGTAAAAATGCATTGGGTTGTGGATATAAGGTTAACTGGAGATGTATCGGAACAAACTAATGTCGAATCATCTGCATATTGAATACAGGTGGCCTCAGGGATGGCTGTGTAGAGGTCATTAATAAAGACTGAAAAGAGAAGAGGTCCCAATATCGAACCTTGAGGAACACCTATGGTATTTGGTAAGAGGCTGGAGAGCTTATTTTGCCAGAGTACAGCTTATTGCCTATCAGAGAGATAGGCATGAAACCAATCCAGTGTTTGGTTGTCTAGGTAGAGAGTTTTCAGAGTGTGATGAAGTAGTCGGTGGTTAACCATATCAAAGGCCTTTGATAGGTCCAGAAAGAGAGCTGAGGATATTTTTTTGTTATTCCGGTTATGGTTTATTGTGTCAGTAAAAGAGAGGAGGGCAGTAGTTGTACTGTGGTTGGGTCTGAAACCATGTTGTGAACTGGTTAGTAGATTGTTCTGGATAAGATAGTATAAAAGTTGTTTGTGTACACACTTTTCCATGATTTTGGCCAGTGGTGACAATATGGCTATTGGCCTATAATTTGATAGTTCTGTGGATGAGGTACCTTTGTGGAGTGGAATTACATAGGATATTTTCCATATTGAGGGGATTGTGGATTCAGTTATGGTTCTGTTAATTAGGATTGAGATGGGGTAAGCTATGACATCTGCAGCTTTTTGCGAATATTCGGCTGGGAGAAGGTCTGCAGAGAGGGTAGTTGGCTTTAGCTTCTTCAGTAAGGACCGTATAAAGGAAGTGGAGACAGGTTGGAGGTTGGAGGATATAGTCTTAGGGATGGAATCTGTTATTGGGGAGCTGGTGGCGGATAGTTGGTTAGCTAAGGATTGGATAATGTTAGTGAAGAAAGTATTAAAGGTATTAGCTACTTCTTCTGGGTTTTTATCACATAGCATTCCTGGGGTAGGAGTGGAGGATTTACCTGGGTGGAGAAGATTATTTAAACCTGCCCAGAACTTTTGAGGGTTGTTTTGGTGTTTATATTGTAGTTGGCAGTAATATTTTTTTTTGTCAAGTGATATGGCTTTTTTTGTCTCATTTCTTTGCTGCTGGAATTTAATACGGTCTAGGGGTGACTTGGTTGTGCGCCATTTGTCCCAAGTTTTGTTTCTAAGTTTGATTTTGGATTTGGAGTCATTTGTTAGCCAAGGTGCTATTTGTGTTTTAGTTTTGATTAGTCTTTTTGGGGCGTGAGAATCAAGTATGGTTAGAAATGTGGTATTAAAATTTGTTACTGCCTCCTCTAGAGGGAGATATTTAAGAGTTGACCAATTACAGGATTTGAGTTCCATTTGAAATTTTGTGAGGTCAAAATGTTTCTTGCTTCTAACTGACCTATACATGGGTAGATTGAAGCTTACTGCTTTATTTTTCCTTATGTATGTGATAAGGTGATCACTAAGGTCATTTGGAAGGGTCCCAGACATGTACATATGGGGGTGACTGTTTATAAGTATCCAATCCAGGATACTCTCTTTTTGATTCGAATTCCCTATTCTGGTGGGGGAAGATATGGTCTGTGAGAATCCATGGAGATTTATATGGGTGGGGTTGGACTCTGAGGAACATAGCTTCCAGTCAATGTTAACATCACCCAGAATAATGGTTTCTTGAGGGTAGTTGTTAGCTAGCCAGTTAAGAATGTTCTCCAGTGTGTCAGAGTTTTTCCCAGGGGGATGTAGATCACAATTAGATTTATACTTTTTTTCTTATTTAGTTGTAGTTTTAGAGCTAATATTTCAACATTAGAGATCTGGGGTGGTTGAATGGGATTAAAATTGACGTTAAGTGTGCTTTTGTAAAGCACGGCAATACCACCTCCCTTTTTCTTTGTACGGTCGGCCCTACATATATTGTAGCCAGGTGGTAAGATCTCATTATCTTTGGTCCCTGGTTTTAGCCAGGTTTCTGTTAGACACATTATGTCAGGGAGGTACGTTGCTAAAAGAGCATGTAGGTTGTGTACTTTATTGTTTAGGCTTCTTATATTTAAGTGGCAAATTTGGAGGGAGTTGGTTGACCTAAGAGATACAGGTGGGCTATCAGAGTTTGTGGCTGACGAAGGGCCTGGGTTAGGGTGGATGTCTCCATCTTTAGTAATGTTTTTTCTTAGATAATCTAGTAGTTTCATGAGTTTAAGTAATAGTTTTTGACCATATTTGGATTTGGGGTGTTTTAGGTTTGGTTTGTTAGGGTACTGGTAATTAGATTTTGGTGTTTTATTGGTTGGATAGTAGGTTATGTGTTTAGTACTAAGTGAAGATAGGGGGGTACTAGTTTGATATTTGGGGTAATGGAATCCTGAGTATGGGTGGTCTTCATATTTAGTTAGTAGGTATAGTATAATTATAAGTGGTAGGGTGAGAGATATAGTTTTTAGTGTTGGATTTAGTATGGTGGGTGGGGTGAACTTCATTATCTTCGGGTGATAGTACATTGCTTTAAGGAATGTAGATGGTTAGATTGGTAAGTGATGGGAGGGGGAGGGAGGTAAATGAGAAGTGGTTATGTATGGCTAGAGAAGGGGTGGGGGTGTGGCTAATTAGGTATAAATGTAGGACTACTGGGGGCGGGTGGGATATGGGGGCAGGGTGGGGCGCGGAGCGAGCCCGAGCGTAGCGGGGTTAATTCTGCAACAAACAATCCAAGGGCCAGTGAATAAAGTAAGTATTTAAAGTAACCCACTATATAGCTCACCAGGCATAAAACAATTCACTCTTTAATTTCTACTAAGATTATCTAGGTGAGTTATTATGTTTAGGTTGGATTAGGTGATTTGCTGCCGTGTTTTGAACCTAGTATGCTAGCTTTAACAGGAATATTTATAACTTTCTTTGCACTGTACTGTTGGTAAAAAATTAACCTTGGCCGTTTGTAATATTGAAGTGGAACCTCTGAGTAGAGCTTGTCTGTGCGTTTTAATCTGGTTTAGCGACCCTCTTAAGAGTAGAACTTGTAGAATGTAGCCAGTGGGGAGAAATTAAGGACAGTACCTGAAAGGAGATACAATACATTTACAAGGCTTTCATTAGGTCCCTTGTTTCTTGTTCACTCAGTTAGTCAGTCGTGCATTACAATACAAACTTTAAACATAGTCTTGTTTTTCTCCAGTAAGTAATTCAATGTTACCTCATTAGTAACTAGAGTGAGTGTAAAAATGATTTACATATACAAACAGACTGCCACTCGGTTATAAGCAAATCAGCAGGGAGTCTAAACCCCCTCACTGTATCATATAACTACTTCCCTTTGTTAGTATCCAAATAGTCGAGTAATATCCACCAACAAACAAACAATACGCACAACACTTAGTTATACAAAGCACGATAGCTGTGCGATTATAAAATAGTAAGTTTAGCGATCTATCACAGTTCAGCCATGCCTATATTGCAGTAGAGACACAGATTTAGAGCCAAAAGACCTTATCAGCTTGCTAGCAGACAAAACTTAGTAGCTACAAGATATCTACAGGAATATAAATGCTTCAACTGCAGAAATAACTACAAAAGTGATATATTTCTCCCTGTGATTATTTCAGCCTGACTGGTTATACAGCACGAGCAAGCACGCTGTCGCTAAGAGATTACAAAGCCCAGAGTTATTTCAAAGCTGAATCTTCGTTTTTTAAAAATAAGGCATTAACAGTTAACCAGTTGTGACAGAGATATTTACAGAAATATAGATTTATAATTCCAGCATTTACATACCCTGATTTGTAGGCTACCGACTAGGTTCAGAAACACAGCAGAAATTAAAAAATGGCGGTACCTACAGGGAGATAAGTAACCTTGCATACGTCAGAGGTAAGGGGAGGAGTTGTAAGGTAGGAAGGCTTATGTTAAATTGTTAATCGCTATGTAATCCAATGTAACTACTGTCTGTTTATTTTAACTGTGGAGCTTTTCTCCCCGGGCCTCCGCTGAAAATGGACCTACATCCAGTCGGACACTCCCGGTCAACAAATGTAAATAAATAAATCAATAATAAATAAATAAATACTGTATATATTGTTGTATCTATTGTAAATAGTTTGGATTTTGCCGGAACTATAACAGATTCCTGGTTCCCTACCGCATGCTACTAACCAAATAACCTTTCCCTCCATATTCACTACAAACGAATTCCACACCATATATTTGTCAATGCTGTTATATGGGGAACTATCATTTAGTATGACTGTTGATATTGTTAGCATGATCATTTCATTTGTGTGTCTTTGTAACTTATTGACTAGTATCTTGTATCTTGGGCTTGATAACTTTGGTGAACTTTAAAGAAAAATAATAAAAATTAAATTTGAAAAAAAAAAACACTCATCCCCCATTCCCTGTCTCAGGCACTTACCTGTCACTCATTTGACCTTTTCAGATTTGGAAAGGGCATACCTGCCCACCACAGAACTACTGTGAAAAAATGGTTGTCCTCTTCTGTGCCTCAGAAAGAGGATTCTGAAGGTCAATCTAAAAGGTATAAGAAGAAGGAATCCTCCCATATCTCACTCCAGATAACCCATCCTATCGAGAGATTTTGCGAGAAATGAAGTATTTCATGGATATTTGGCTCCCCTCACAAAATAATAAATAAATAAAAGTAAGAAGGAAAATCTGATTGAGTATCTAGGGAAGAAAAACTAGGACATCTGGTTTATCTCATTTTGGAACCTGTGGTTATGAGTGCCACTTTTCTAGCTTGGAAGCATTTTGATATTATGCCCTGTGCCGACAAGCAATCGTTGTCCTTCACAAAACCTCAGCAGAGTTGGTATAAGATTATTCTTTAGCATCCTATAGATAACTTCTACATGATCTTTGTGGTCCCTAGTTAAATCCTTGGAACCCACGGCACTTTCTGGTTTAATGCCTGGTAATGAGTCTAAGGGACTGGAAAGGATCAATGAGTATTTTTTTATTTGTTCCTCTGAGTCTAAAATCCCTCAGCTGTATGTCTCACCTGTACAGGTTCAATTCCTTCTTAGCTGATCATGCAGTGGAGAAGCTTTCCAGCTCTTTGTGATTCCAGAGTAAGTGAAGTGTTGGTTAAGACCCTTAAAATAAATGCCTTCTAGAAGGATATTGCAATGTTGACTATAACTAGACTATCAATAGAACAGTAGGCTCTGGTATGTGCTTTTGTAGAATGGTGTGGCTGAAGCTTTCCTCCTTTAAGGATGAGCTCAGGCATGCATCCAGCATCCCATTCTGGGATTAGATCTTAGTGGTGGACCCCCAGAAAAGGGACCATTTGATGTCAGTGGAGAGTGTGTAAAATCTTCCTGTTCCTATTGCTTTTTCCATTCTTTTAGGCCAATCCAGAAGATATTCCTTACTATCACAGTCAGAATCAAGTCATTTCCAGAGCTCTTTGAAAGAACAAGAATATACTTTTGATAGGGCTGATAAAGACTGCCCCTCTTTCCAAAAGATGCCAGGGTTCTTCCTATGCATAATCCTAGTTCTGAAGGAGCTGGGAGACTTGTGTTCCATTGTCGATCTTAGCAACTTTAGTACGCATATGCGATACCCCATGTTCTTAGTGGTAACTCACTAAAAAGTTATATTCTTGCTGCATTAATGTGCCAATCAGCAAGGTGATGTTGACATAATGGATGCCTTCTGATAGTATCTGAAGTCTGCAGAGAAGGTCCTTTATTTCTCTTGTTATTGAGACTGGTTTGAGCAGAAAAGGTTGTTGAATTGTCTGTTTTCTGTATCCAGAATATTTACTAAGATGCTAGCCATCATGACAGCAGCCTTATAGGGAAGGGCTTCCATGTGAATCTGTAATGGGATGTCGGGCTTCTGGTGCCCATGTCAGGGTACCATTTGGTAGCATCTGTGATTTTGGAACTACTGACGGTGCAGGCCTTGTAGGTCTCCATAAATGGGAAGAATTGTTCTTTGCACTTGATTCAAATGATTATGTGTTGGTAGATGCTTTTGTTGATGACCACCCACATACTCTCACAGACCATAGAATTGTATGTTCTCATTTGTATGGAACCATATTCAGTGTTCACAAAGATAGCAAGTCTACCTGGGCTAACTGACATTTTCACCAGATAGTTGTATTAGAATTACCCCTAAATGTCATCTAGGTGCCAACCAGCACTTTGCCAGACTACAGATTTTAGATCTTTCACTTAAAAATATGTCTTGGACTAGTTTGCTGCTGTGGAGCTTTTCGTTTTACTTTTGAGTTGTAGTGTCTATGAGATTTGTTAAATATCAAGCAGCATAGATGCAGGGGATGCAACAGCATGTTTGATGAGTTAAAGAGCTTGCTATCAACAAACAAACAAAAAGATACTGTTAAATATTTTAATGAATGCTCTTTGTATTATTATTTTTTTCATTCAGAAGTTCCTTTGGTGAAACCGCATTTGACAGCCATTCTAGGTATGACTCTAGGCCAGTCTGGTGTCTACTGTGTTTTCGTTCTTTTAGCAGAAGTAGGAGACATACATAATTTCACATCCTGGACATGCAGCACCAGCCCAGGGTTTACCATGAGGGAATGCATAATTTCAGGAAGTCGAAGGAGCTTGTTATGTCCTCTGAGGAAGGGAAAGAAGGGTTTGCAGTGACTAAGAAAACCCTTCCAAAATGGCTGAATAAATGCATTGTATCTTGTCATCAGACAGTGAACTGTCTTCTGGAAAATACTGCTATTAAAGCACTTTACAATGGTTCAAGAATGTCTTCATTGTGGACAGTTGTGATGGAGTCATCTGTACTTTTAGTAAGAATGTGTGCTGTAACTCTACAAGTTTGTCTTCCTCTTCGGCATTAAGGATTTGACCATCTGACCTTTCATCTTTTGACCTTTGTTTGCCTCTGACTTTCAGGAGAATTAATATTAAGTACTGCTTGGGATTCTTACCAGCATTTATCCCATTGCAGATGTCTCCAGGTATCCTATATAATAGTTAAGTACTCATCATATCAGTTGACCTAGCTGGAAGGCCTTTGCGCTGGGTGTTTATCACTCTTCATCTGTCCCCCATTTGCTTGGAGCTAGAACCCAGTGGCTGTTACTGTAGTTCACACTTAAGCTTGTCAAGTTATATTTATATGTTAATATGTTGGGTTTTTTGGCAGCATTTTTGGTTTCCCACAGCTGACCATTAGAAGTTTCAGCATCTGTAATCTTTCACTGCATCTACTGAACCTAATTTCCTCCTTCAGACTTACTAGCTTAGTGATGATGATGAAGAGATCAAAGCATCATGGGACAGCATCACACTGCTGCCCTGGATTATTTTTTTCTCTTAAAAAAAAACAAAAAAAACTCCTGGGCACATTCGTCTCATTCCAGGTAGGAGATGCAGGAGACTTGTTGGAATATTGTCCTGCCCTCTTGATGACTCAGCTAAAGCCCTACTTCCTTTTAGGGCAATGTCTGCCATCAAGCTTCTGAGCTGCTATACTAATTTGAGTTGCTTGGACTGTAGTCATGGCTATATCCCTTTACTCCAAGAGTGCAGGCTATTGTTGTTGATATTTTTGCTTGGTGTTATATTTTATTTTTATTTATTTATTTTACATTTGTTGACCGGGCTAGTCCAACTGGATACATGTCCATTTTCAGTGGAGGCCCGGGGAGAAAAGCTCCAAGGTCATGGTTAGATTAACAAATACACTGATGAAGTTAAAACAAGTAAATACTGGTAAATACAAATACAATGATAAAGCTAAAACAAGTAAATACAAGTAAATACACTGACGCTTAAAGGCCAAATAAGAGAAGCAAGAGTTATATAAATGATTTAAAGAGGTACAGATTAGAACAGCCAGACAAACAGGGCTAAATAGTGGATTCTTGGGTTTTTGGGTTAGGTGGAGGCTGAGAGAAGCCTAGGTGAGGCAGGGACAATAGCTCTTAGTCTGGATTGGAGCAAGGGCATAACCATTGGGATTTCAGGTATGCTCTAAGATGTATTTTAAATTGGTACTGAGAGGACATAAGTCTTAGGTTGTTTGGAAGGGCATTCCAGGATTTGCCAATGGAATTGGCATATAGTGCTTCACCACCAGCGTTGTTAGATTTAATGGTCAGTACTTGTAGACTTTTGGAAGACCTGAGGGATTTAAGGTTGGAGTACGGGGTAAGTATTATAAGTTATAGGTTATAGATTATAAAGAATGGTAGTTGACAGATGAGCCTAGTAACTGGGCACACCGTTGTGGCTCTCCATATGATGCAGTTGCTTTCAGCATAGAGGGCACATGCAGATATATGAGGATGGGAATGGAAGTGGAAAAAAAGGCTGAACCATAGATTGCAGGAGAAGAAATCATTCAGGTATCGCCTTCTGAATTCTGTCTTACAAATTACCTGATATTGTGAGTACATGCCTTTTATTTTCTAGGGTGATGCAGGTCAATAATCTTCAAGTGGGAAACTTCAAAGAGCTTATATAAATTGGGAGGAGTTGACATGATAGCCTGAATCATCATTCAAAATGGAAGGAAGCACAGGGTTGTAAATAAGCCAGTTCTCAAGGTCCAGAAAGTCTGCCTACAGCAGATGGTTTAAAGTTGTGATTCCTTACCTAGACTATTAAATGCATTGCATTTATTCATTGACACGAGCAACTGGCTAAAAGCTTCTCTGCAGATCGTTAACTCATTCACAAGCCTTGTCGTATTGGTCTACAGCACTTGATAGGCAGACAATAATAAATACTCTGAGCTATATGCAGTACTCAGTGCTATATTTAGGCAACTCAAATGCGAAGAAAAATTTCATTTAAACAAGTAAGGCAAAACGCTGTGATATGTGTTTAATTTAAATAATTATTCTCACATTTAGCTGTAATTGGCAGCTTGTTAAGTGAGAGTTGGCAGGTGTGAGTGTTTTAAATTATTGTGTTAACCTGGTTTTCTCCATGGGTTTACAATGGGTAGTTCATATAAGTAATCTATATGTAACTGTTCTGTTGTGATGCCACTGTAAGCATTTTACTAGGTAGAATCCAAGTTGAGTGGTAAACAATTGTGTGATAATGCAAAATTGGACAAAGCATCACTTAGATGAGTGAAGTTACTACAGGGAGACCCCTCACCCCACTATGAGGTTCACTGACCTTTGTGTTATTTGTTTAAACTAGAAATGTGTCTGCATAGAGGAGCATGAGGGTTTTGTCTCACTGAAGAATGTACTTTTGTAACCTATGCAACTGTCATTTTAAGAAATTATTTTCATTAAAACATCTTTCCACAGTTTTACTTTCATTAGTTACTCTGCCCTTTTACTATCTTAGTTATATATGACTCCTCTGTTATCTGACTAAGTTGTTGTTTAATTTGCACAGTTTTTGTTACTACATTTATCCAAATAGTGAGGATGCTTTTTTGTTGTGTTTCTCGTACAAAATAGCCTCTAATGCAAAAGAAATGTATTAGGTCTGTAATACAAAATAACTAGATAAATGCATACATATCGGTACCGGTAGCTTAAAGGGCAATGTTAGATCTGTCACATGACCTATAAACTGACTTGAGAATATAGATGGAGAAAGAATGTCAGTTGGGGGTTAGCATAATGGTTAAAGAAGGGAAAGAGGTTGGGGGTTAGCATAATGGTTAAAGTGTTTACCTCATAGACACAAATTACAGAGTTTGATTCTCACCTTTAAAGAGAAATTGGCTAAACTTAAAATGACCTGCAAGGGCAGATAGCTTCATGCTTGTCTCTGAGCACTGAATTAAAATTTTAAGGAGTTGGGTATTGGCATAATGGTTAAGGTGTTTACCTCACAGATACAAATTACAGAGTTTGATTCTCACCTTTAAAGAGAAATTGGCTAAACTTAAAATGACCTGCAAGGGCAGATAGCTTCATGCTTGTCTCTGAGCACTAAATTAAAATTTTAAGGAGTTGGGTATTGGCATAATGGTTAAGGTGTTTACCTCATAGACACAGAGTACAAGATTTGATTCTCACCATTGCTTAATTAGCATGACCTAAAATGATTCGCAAGAGGAGCAAGCTTAGTACTTAACCTATGAATCATACTAAAGGAGGAATCCCATAACAAAAATTTTCTTTTCCCCAGCTCAGTGTCTTACCACCTTCCTTTTTCCCCTGCCATATATTTAAAGAAGCATGTAAATAGATTTCATACCAAAGCTCAGACATACTGGTTTGTGAGCTAGCAGTTAGTGACCCACCAGTTTAGGTGTACCACCTCCATTCCCTGAGATGTAGGCCAGGATCTGTTCATTTCCTTACCAGTTAATCAGTACTTTTAACATTGTGGAACAATCCATCTTACTAACAATCTTACAGTAGAGGTCATTTGGATTCCCCACAGACATTTGTATTCCTTCTTACCTTAAAATCTGATCACAAATTCACTGAGTTAGAAAATATTCTTGTAGAGTATAATTTTGTGAACCTCACACCTGCATGTTGTGAATCATTGCTGAAACCATCTAGTCACTGTCAAATTTGTACAGAAGTAACTGCTTCCTGTAGGTATCATATATAATTTACTGAATGATAGGAATCTCTTATTTACTTCTTGCTCTTTTTCATTTGTCATACCCTTTGAAGTGCTGTTCGAAGTTTAGATGTCACTAAAGCCATTTATCTTTTCTCTTTAAAGAACTTAACACTGCAAGCTGATAACATATTATGTACTTTTTTTCTACTTTTGTTGTTTGAAGATTCAGATTAGGGAAATATTTTGTTACTAGGGCAGTTTTGACAGGTATGTTTTTTATATGCATTCCTAGTCCCATAACACACACTAATTTTCCAAGCACATTTGAGTGGCTGTCATGAAAATGTGACCTTTTCAAAAAGATTTGGCATCACTGATAAACACTCCAAAACACATTTGAAGTTACAGACACAAAGTAGTTTACAAGGCACATTAAAATGACATTTCATTTGATTATGTTATTACAGGGACTAGCACAATCTTGTTTCCACAATGTTCTAGTAATAAACCTGGAGCTAGCTGTTGTAATAAACATGCCATTGCTTGCAGTTCTATAACTGTCACTTCCCTGAGATTGCAATACATCTAAAAGGAATGTATTCTTTTAAATTAGTATACTGATGACTGTTGCTTCTTATTGACAGCTCTTATGGAAAGCAATATCATTTTTTAATCAACAGCATGTCACTGTATGTTAAAACAGAATATTTTTTTTATCAAGGGTAGCTATTTCTTTTCAATACTGGATATCAGAAAACGGCACTTTTCGGTGCTTGTTTTTATTTTTAAAAACATGAACTGCAAACCAAGTATATCTCAGATTTTGCATCAATATACATATTATGTACCAAATAATATAACATTTTCCCTGTATTTATCTAATTGTAAAGTCGAAGACTTTAAACTCATTTGATTTCTTTTCCCTATTGTTAATCTCCCCAGTCATGTCTATAGGAAAATACTGCAGGAAAGCTTCTCACTGTGAAACAGCAGGGATTCAGTCTATTAGGGAATTCCTTTTTTTTCCATGGATGTGCAGTCATCGAGCTAGTGTATATGTATAAAGGAGGTGTGGGGTAAAATCCTCCAAATGGAGGTGGACAAAAATATATCTATGTTTGGCAGAGTTAAATTGTTTTGCCAGTTTTTCTTGTCAGGTTGAAGCTTCAGTAAACAGAGAATCAGTGATATATAAGGGCTGCATCTGTAGTCATGTAAAGTTAAGTGAAACATCCTGTTGCCTGCATTTGGCTATTGGTTCTCACTGCTGGGTATCAGACAGCAGAGTTCATCAAAAAGAGACATATCCTGTTATCTATATTTAATAATTACTTCTCACTATCAAGTTTCAAAGAACTGCACTCGTCAAAGCAGCAAGGCCACAATGCTTTATGTTGCTTACCAATGACCATCTTTTAATTTCTACAGTAAAACCTTTTGCATTACTAAAATAAAGTGACAACATGAACATGAAACTAAGCATATCTTATTTGGGCAAGGGTTAAATCAGATTAAATAGTTTAGTAGCACTGCTGCTAACAGTTATGAAAGCAGTATAAACACTGGCCGTTCACTCCTGTTTTCCTTCTTCTCTCTCTGGTCCCTTTTACATTCATACTGCTGACTGAACACAGGTCATGTGGGACACAAAAAGGCTTTATCACGCTATACCAAGGGAACAGTCCCTTTTCTTTTTTACTTTTGACTGTTATGTCCATTATCTACCATATTATATTGCTGTTAGCATTATTTTGACCATTCTCTGCATTTTATCACATTGTTTGATTTTCCCCAATAGAATCTTAACTAAAATACTCTAGTTTGTATTTTTATTATTGGATGACAACTGATAATATTTTCTTAACTAAACATAATAATACTATTATTGTCTTGTATTGCTATCAAATAACCATACATTAAACATTTTACTAATAGGCCCATAGGCTAATGATCACTAGGGTGTTTATAGGCCTAGCAAGTTCTGTGCCCTTGGTAGTATAATCAAGGATGTGGGATATGACCATTTACAAGCAGGGGTCCTGGGGCATGATCCATTTACAGGCTGCCTGTCTCCTTTAGAGACATAGGTGCCAAATCAGTGGTGAATTTCTGGTTCTCCATCCAGTTGTCTAAGTTACAATTGAATTCGGTTAGAGAGGAACTCTGCTTCACGGCGAATGAGAAGCCTGTTCTAAAGATGGGGAAGTCTCTGTGACAATAATTTCCATCTGATCCATTGTCATACTTTAATAAAAAATATGATTTATGTATTAATCTTCCCTGATATTTATTTAATTTCTCCTACAGGCACTTTCTCTTCTTTTTGAGTCAACTAAATATAAAATGTACTAGTTGCTGCTTCATTTATCTTCTTCCAATTTTTTCCCTAACCAATAATTTTCTTTATACTGCATTACTTCCAACAATCTTCCATTACATTTATTTAATTTCTCCTACAGGCACTTTCTCTTCTTTTTGAGTCAACTAAATATAAAATGTACTGGTTGCAGCTTCATTTATCTTCTTCCAATTGTTTTCCTATCCAATAATTTTCTGTATACTGCATTACTTTCTTCTTGTCTTGTAATATTTCACCCTTTCCATCATATATTTCTGTCATATATTACGTTTATTTCACATTTACACTAACAATGATAATACTTGTTTACACTGGGACTTCCAAGATGCCTTCACGTTGAGTAACAGCATAATTCTAGCTCTCCCAGTGTGAAAACAGAAAGTTATCAGAGAAAGCCAGTGGACCAGGATTTCTGGGTCAGTTTTAGAAACTGGCTATTAAGTGCACTGCCTAGATGCCAGGAAAATTAAATAAAGAGGTCCTGAAGGAAAATCAGCTATAAAAGGCAAAAATAAATTGTGAAATTGAAAAGTACTACAGTTGTTCAGCAAAACGCAGTACAAGCTCCAGACTTCAGTTTTATTAAGTTAGAGGAAAGTATAAGGCAACCACACACAGACCTGACAAAAACACATGAAACACTGATGGCATATATCAACTCAAACAATAAAAGGCTGGAAAAAATGGAAGACGCTTTAGACGGATATTCAGATGAGGTAATAAAACTGCAAAACTCAGAGGTTGAAATGAATTAAGGGTTGTCTTACATGAAAAAATGTTTTAAACAATAATAGAAGTAGAAGACAGAGCATGTAGGAAAAAACTGAGATTGTCTGCTGTACCTGAGAAATGAGAAGAAACAGACTGTAGTAATTTTTTGAAAGCACAAATAAGCAACTGTACTGGTATTCCACAACAAGAATTGCTAATTGAAAAGTGACATTGTGTGTATGCTCCAAACCTGGCTATCAAAAAGCAGTCTAGACTTTTAATAGTTAAGATGCAGTCCTACCAGCATAAGGAGTTGATTCTGACAAAACTGTGGCAGAAGGACAAAATCCTAAAAGTGAGAGACAACAGAGTATTTTTGGAGAATGATTACTCATTGTACACCAGGCAGAAGAGGATTAAATTCATTCCACTGTTCAGGGAATGTCAAGACACAGGTGTGAGATTCAAATTGCTACACCCAGCTGTCTTCAAGGTATTCTTCTCTGGAAGGACAAAATCATTTTTGATGACATACATGTTAAGGGGAAAATACAAATGTTTGTCCAACCAAAAGGGAGCTGTGAAAGAGATTCTGCTTCTTATTCTTCTGGTAATAATGACCACAGACAGACTATACCTGTGAAACCTTTTCCACTGTTTCAATAGAAAATGTTGGAGAGAAGGAAGGGACCATGAGAGCTGACTAGAAGAACCGAGAGTATTTTGGAAATGAAGCAGAGACAGGACTTGTGAAATTGAGATTAGCAGTAATGAAACCAGTAACTTAATGTGGGATCACAGTGAAATAATTATATTTGTGAACTATGACAAAATAAGAAAATCTGAAAATATTGCCTTTTTAACAATTTGTTGGACTTGTGGCGGACTGTAAAGTACATACCCTCCTTCATGTCATTACTGTTCATAAAAATGCTTTGCAGAGGGGAAGAGAGGGGGAAAAAGTTAACTGTAAGTAAAGAAACATTTTTTTGTTAATAGTAATACTGTGTGGTGTATGGTTTTCTCTGCATGCTATAAAGTAAATTGTTCTTTGTTATTTTTAAGTGCAGTGGTGATTGTAAATATGTGCTGCTGTTCTCCCTTCACTCTTTCTTCCTGTTCAGTTTCAAGAAATGTAGGAACTGAAATGTAAAAAAAAAGCTTGGTTAAAAGAGCATGACAAAAGAAAAATGAATGTGCTTTTTCTCATTCTTGCACTGGGGGAATGACTAGATTAAGGACCTTAGATTGATTTAGTAAAAAGTTTTAGTACAAAACAAGTAAATGAAAAAGAATATTGAATATTATGAGACTATTTTTCTAGCAAATGAAAGTATATTTAGTAGAAATTATGTACCTGGCTCTCATGTCTTCATGGAAACAATGTGATAAACATAAATTGACTGTCTGGTCCTCGTGTCTCCATGGAGACAATCTGATTAAGAGAAATTGCTTATAGTCAGGTAGAGAGTGATTGGCTGGGATAAAAGAAAAAAGAAACTGGCTAAGAGATAATGTTCTCTGAAAGCATTCAGGGTTTTTTTTCCAGCTGGGAGAGCTATGAAGAAAACACAAAACCATTTAGCACGTAGTAGAAGCACAGGTCACACCATGTGTCCTAGCATGGATAATCTTTCCTTTAAGTTAACTCGTCTGTGAGTGTGGCCGTCAGTTTGGGACATTTGTTCCTATTAGGAGGGTCAAACTTTAATATTTGAAGATGTATATAGTTTTCTGTGTTAGCATTACGTTAATAGGATTTAGGGGGGATAACATGTTTTTTTGAGGGATTTCAATAAAACAAAAAGTTTTTTAAGATATGACATAGGCTCAAATGGATATGACATGAAACAACTATGTAAAAGTTCAGCCTGCCAAACAGTATGCATGTAACACAAAAGCTGGAACTAGACATTTAACAAAAAAGGTGTTACACATAACAGGTGCGAATAATAACTTTTTAATACAATGATGCTTTCTGTAATGTCTTTAAATGTCAGTGGTCTCAGAGATAAATACAAAATATGAAAGAACAGTGAACAATATTAAAAAATGTAGAGTGCAAAGAGCTATGTTACAGGAGACACACTTGGAATGAACTGAACATTTGAATTTGATAAAGAAAGATTTTCAGGATGGTTATTCAGCTGAATATCTGGTACAAAGGAAAAGACAAGTACTTATATTATTTGCAAGAGGAGTTCCAGTAGTGACAGAAGAGGATGAAGAAGATAATGGCAGATTTGTAGTGCTAAGAGGCTACTGGCAAGGGAGGAGAATTACACTGGCATGTATTTATTTTCCATCTAAAACTGCTGTAATGGTGCTTAAGAAAATTCTGGCTGAAATAATCAGTTTTTAGCAGGAATATCACTTATAGGTGGGGACTAGAATTTGATTTGCAGCAGTGACGATGTGTCTGGGAGGCCCAGAACAGAAAGTGTAACAAAGGAGGGTAGATTTATGACGAAATTTATGAAGATGTTTGGCATGGAAGATATGAATTCAGTACTTGGAGTTCAGAATGAATTTACATGTTATTCCCAAATATATAAAAACTGGGCTAGGCTAGACAGAATTTACATTTCACAAGAACATGTGCATTTAATTGAAGGCCTTGATATGTACCCAATAACAATTTCAGACCATGCGCCAACAATAACTAAACTAAAAACACAAGGTAATGAAATAAAAATGAGACACTGGCACTTTCTCACCTATCTGTTAAAAAGAGAGGAATTTAAGGAATTGGTAATGGAGATTATTCAGGAGATATTCGAGAGGATATAAATTACTTCTGAAAATATAGCTAGGGAATGGGATACAATTAAGGTGGAGTTTAAAAATAGGAGGGGATAAAAGAAAGGGAGCTATGGTTAAGAAGTAACATAATTATTTAGAAGGCCTGAGAAATGTTAAAGTATTACAGAATAGGGGGAATTTCACATAACAAGAAGAGGATCAACTGCAGAATGCTAAACCAAAAATAAGGGATTACCTCAATAATATACACAAGTTTAGAAAGATTGCTGTTATTCAACTGTTTTTGATAATAACACTAGAGCATAAAAACTTTTAGCACAATGAGTAGAAATGGCTATTGCCAAGCTTTGGAAGCCAAAAGCAAGGAAGATAACAAGAGATCCTGTAGAGGTATTAGAATATTTCAGAAGTTCTATGAAAGTCTGTATAAAGCAAAGAAATATGGAAATCAAGAAAAGATATAAATGGAAATGTTTATGGAAGAATTAAATATGCCAAGGTTAGAGGTAGATGATGCTCAATTACTAGCAGTTAGGATAGGAGGAGATGAGATAAAAATTGTGATGAATAACTAATCTACAGTAAAGTTCCCAGGAATAGATGGTATTCCTGTGGAGGTTTGGAAGCTTGGAGGGAAAAGACTGATAAAGATCTGGAGTTTTTTGTTTAACAGTATTTTAAGAGGAGGTGAAGTACCAACATCCTGGAAGAAAGCAGTGGTAGCTGTAATACCTAAAGAGGGAACTGAAAGAGGAAATTATGAATCTGAAAAATAATAACGTTCCTGGCCTAGATGGTTTAGTTCCAGAGATATATAAAATATTTCCAGATAATATTCTAAAGATACTACAAAATACATTTGATGAGGTTACAAATACATTAAATATCCCTCCTTGGAAATTTGCATTGGTATCTCCTATTTTGAAACAAGAAAAGTATCTGAGGTTATGTACATCTTACTGTACCATATCTCTTTTGAATGTTGATTATAAGGTGCTAATGTCTATTTTAGCTAAAATGTTAAATCATATGATATCAGATCTAGTTGAAGAAAATCAAACTGGTTTTATTTTAAATAGAAAGGTACAAGATAATGTAATTAGACTTTTATGTCTAATCGATGTTACTAATAAGAACAAAAAAGAACTTTCAATTAGAAGTGTGGATGTTAATAAAGGTTTTGACTCAGTCATTTGGGTATATTTGCAGAAAGTACTTAAAGAATATAATTTTTTTTCAGATTTTATGGAGTTAATAATGGAATTATGTAATAATATTTTTTCTTTTGTTAAAATTGCATCCTTTCTATGTAGCTCCTTTAAAGTATTAAAAGGGACAAAACCAGGAAGCCCGTTATCACCTTTACTGTTTGACTTATCAACAGAGCCCTGTGCCAATTATATCAGAATATAAAAACAAAAGGTTTTTCATAAATGATAATTATACCTCTAAAATTCAACTGTAAGCAGTTGATACATTATTAACTAGTAGTAACATTGAGTCTTCATTAGAACATATTATTTATTCAATAAAATATTTTGATAAAAAAATCATGCTTTAAATTTAATCATAATAAAGCGGAAACATTAGTGGTAAATAAAAAAGTAAATATCTTTTTGAGAACATTTAAAGAATTTAACTGGGAGAATAATCAACTTAAGTACTCGGAAATTATTATAAGACCTACTTTGAAAGAATCAGTATTATTAAATTATAAAATTCTAACTAATAAGTTATTAAAACTAACTGATAATTGGAATAAATTGTTTTTTTCCAATGGAGGATAGATTTACATTGATAAAAAATGATTGTGTTGCCAACTATTTTATATTTTGTTCTGTCATTACTTGTACTTCCACCTAAAAAATGATAAAGTGGCTAAATTCTATTTTGGTTAATTTTCTGTGATATCTGCAAAAACCAAGAATAGCCTTTGATTAGCATATAAAAAACTGGGAAGAAAATTGGATTTTGTTTCCAAATATTGAGTTATATGCTAAATCTGCGATTATAAATATAGTGAGTCATTGGGTAAATTCTTCATATACCTCAAATTGGAAACTATTACATGAAACAATTTTAATATCAAATTCTACTCTGGAAATAGAGTTAAATGTTCCTTCAGACATTAATAAAATATATTGGGATTTAAAAAAAAATTATTGTATGAATACCAGAAATGTATCTGTTTATACCCCTTGCATTAGCTATATTCTAAATATAAAACAATCCAATAAATCCACTCGACCTCCAAGGCAGATATAATAAAACTTCAATTAATATACGGAAAGTGCTTTCATGCCCCACTGAGCACTTCTTCTGGTCTGAAGAAGTGCTCAGTGGGGCATGAACGTGCTTACCGTATATTAATTAAAGTTTTATTATATCTGCCTTGGAGGTAGAGTGGATTTATTTCATTGTTTTATTTTATTTGTTGACTTCCACTGGTACCTTTATTTCCACAGTGGCATTATTGTTTTGTGTGTTATAGTCTAAATATGTTTAAGAAGGTGGTGGATAGTAATTGCTTGGTCAAGCAGTTAATATTCTTGAAGTTTCCTATAGCTTACACCAATGGATGTTTGGATTTTTTTCAGTATAAATAAAATGATTGATCTTGGAGAAAATTACTTAAAAGTTTGGTTTCAATTTCTAGACGGGAATAAATTATATACTGCTGATTGTTTACTGACCAGATATAATATAAACAAAAGCATTTGGTTTAACATACAAATTTTTAAGGAATCTATTAATAATAATATACAGATACCATTAAATATAAACACTAAACTCATACCAAAAGTAGTGGAATTTTTCTTTAAAATTAATAGTGATGTGTTTAAAAATAAATCATATATATATATATATATATATATATATATATATATATATATATATATATATATATCAATAATTTATAGGATTTTAAGAACTGAATTTATAGGCTTTGATTAATGTCATCGAGAGTTATCAACAAAAGTTACCAATGAAATTTTCTCAGAAACTAATGAAAAGTTATATTTGAAATTTGTAGGTAACTCCACTTCATCTTTATATTGGAGAATTTTTACTTGAAAGTTTTTACACAGAGGTTTTTAACACCACATAAAATAGCCCTAATTTATAAGAAAGAAAATGTAAAATGTTGGAGATGTAGTGGGAGTCTAGAGGCAAATTGGATTCTTATGATTTTAGAGTGTCAAATGGTTATTCCATTTTGGTCAGATTTTAGAAACTTTGCCAAAGCATTACAGTCGGACAACTGTATTATTACAGATTCCTTGATAGTATTCAATGTACCAGTTCCAGATGATATGCGTAAGAATCAAATGTCTCATCTATGGTTCATTTTAGCCATTACTAGGAAAATTATCACTATGAACTGGAAAAGTAAGAATATCCTCTCTTTTTCAGAGTTTATTCACCTTGCAAAAAGTATATGTAATAAGGAATTACAAACTATTTATAACAGAACTTCAATATCATGCATAAAACAGTTATCTTGGCAAAAACTTAAAGGTTTGTTGGAAAAATTTTGATGGTTTTGTTTAACGTAAATTTGTGCTATGACTCTGTATATAGTTTTTGTGTGTGTTCAGTTGACAGGTTTGTTTTGTAAATATGTTTTATATCTGTTTAAAATGCAATAAAACCTTTTTTTTAAATCCACATTGGTACCATCCCAAGACCTGCTCTTCTTGGGTTGCTGATTAGACACCAAGATCATACATGATTTCCCACCTGTAGACAAGGTTCAGAGTTCCTCCACTTACAACCATTGTCTTCTACCCTCTCAGGCTTGCACTGCACACGAAATGCACAGGACATACAGCTTCAGAGTTACAACAGTACCCATGGTCCCCTTTACCAGACTCCATTTGTAAAAGATATAGTGGTACCTAAAATGTATCTGGTCCCGGCATTCTCATCTTCTGGGAAACTCAGATCCCCTCTTTTCTCCTGCTTAAAGAAAGAAATCCAATGGTGGATATCACAGGTAAACCTCAACCCGGGTTTGCCTTTCACACTGCAGACACCACAGCAGGAATTGCACACAGATGGTTTAGACACTGCATGGGGGCATGGACAGGCTCCCTTAGAGTTCAGGAACAAAGGTCAACTGATCTAAGGTCAGAGCACATCAGCCTGAAGAAGATGTGGCCACTAATTCAAGTCCTGCAGATCTTCTTCCATTCCTGGGCCCAGGACCATTCGAATTTTCACAGACAACACTATAGTCATATGGTACATAAACAGTAGGGATGAGGGTGTCCAGATTTTACCAGCTATGCAGACTGTTTTTATTGGCATGAGATCAGGCCACAAAAGTGTACCTGCCCCTCCCATTGTAAAACTATTTCTTGACAGATTTCCTAAGCAATTCAAGAGAAGACCCACACAAGTGGTTGCTGAACAGGGAGGTTTTTATTGACATAATCCGCAAATGGGGCATTCCACAGATAGACTTATCTGCCCTCATCCACAACAAATAACTACTTCTTTTTTGCATCAGGACTCCTTGTTCTCAAGCAGGGAGAATGGATGCCATGATGTTCATTGAAAACAAAGGTTCCTCTCTGCATTCCCTCCACTTCTCACAAAGGTGATACTAAAGACACAGGGAAACAAGCCAAAGGTCTTGCTGGTAAATCTCTTTGGCCAAAGCTGCATTGGTTCCCCCTTCTTTACCACCTAGTCATGAGTCATCACCACAGGTTACCTCACACAGTGGACTTGATCACACAACACAAGGGCTCACTTCTTCACCCCAACCTGTTATCTCTCAACTTGACAGTATGGATGATAGGATTCTGATTTCTTTCAGACACTAATTTTCTGAAGACATGCTAGAGGTTTTCCAGAAGACAAGGAAACAAACTACCTGAAATCTTACATATCTAAGTGGAAAAGATTGGTATCATGCTCATGAACAGGACCCTGTATAAATGAGTTTCACTATTGTCCTATCTTATTTATGTGAGCTTTTAAAAGCTAGCCTGGCATACACATTGATCAAGGCACACCCCTTGGCCATTTCTGCTTGCTTACCTCCTGATCTTCCTTTTCTGTCTCGGCAGAGGTAAAATAATTTGTGAAATGTATTCTCCTCCTAAAACAACCTAGAAAAGCTATTCCACTTTCTGGGATCTCAATTGTGTTCGTGAAAAACTCATTCTCCTCCTTTTGAACCAGGAATGTCAGCTTTTCTCAAATTTTGTACTTGGAAAACCATACTACTAATAGGTCTTACCTCAGCTAGACATATCTCTGAGCTCCAGGCCCTGATGGCTTCTCCTGTCTTCCTTATTTTCCATAAGGACAGAAAATCCTTGAGGGCTAACTGCTGTTTAACGCTGAAAGTGGTACATGAGCTATCCCTCAATCAGGCCAGAAATCTTCCTACTTTCTTTTGTAATCCACAGAGTAATGGAGTGAGAATCTGAACTCACTGGATGTACATAGACAACTCCGATATTACTTGGACAAGACAAAGTCAATCCACAAGACTGACCAGCTGCTTGTTTCCTTTCTAGAAACCAAGCTAGGTAGCCCAGTCTCAAAACAAACTATTGCTAACTGGATTTCTAAATTCATCTCCTTTTGTTACAGCCACCATGGCAAATGTTTATCTTCACCAATGAAAGCACATTCCACCAGAGCAGTGGCCTCATCAGGGCATAGACTTGAGAGCTGACCTAGAAGCAGCTACTTTGTCCTGCATGCAAACTTTTATCAAGCATTACAGAGTAGATGCTTTTTCTAAGCTCAGAGCTGCTTTTGTCAGATCATTCCTCTCTTGGCTAGTATATTCAGGTGTCTACAAGCTTCCTGCCATGGAGATAGTCTGAGGTTTTATGCTGATACATCTGCTTATGTACTCTTAATCCCATGGGCTTAGGTCAGATGTCAGATGTCTGGCTCTATGAAAGGTTCTGACTTGGGTACCACATCCAAACATCCAGGTTATCTGGTGAGATAACCCAACAGTTTGGAATACTACAACAGTAATCAGTAGAACATCTACCGTTATGTTAAGTTCTTACGTAACTTCATGTATTCATATATATACATGTATATATTTACGCATGCGCTCACACACACACATATGAATAAATGTATGTCTGGCAGTTACTGTAGAGGTTTGCTGCTGTAGGCTGTCAACAAGCGGCTTCCTGTACACAAGGGAAAAGGTTTGATTCTTTCCTTTATTTTTACTTACTGTGTGAATCTGAGCATATCATATAACCAGACACAATGCTTTTGTGTCACCCCAGGGACACTTGTGCTCAGTGGGCCTATCCAGTTAAAAACGTCACATGTATCATTATCATACAAAAAGTAAAAATGTTTAATACTCAAAACAAAAATACTCACACTCCTTTTTATGTCTTTTTAAAAATTATCCTTGTATTACTTTAAAAAAACCTTATATAATGATTGAACAGTAAATCTACTTCTGTTCCTTAAAATGAACTTTCCCCATTTCCCTATTAATGGCCAGAAACTGTATACTTCTGTTTTTCTTTTCTTTTTTCCTCTTTTTTTGATTAGCATTGTCATTTTCTTTTTTTTCCCTGTACCCTATATGTTCACGCTTTTAGTACTCGAGTCTTTTCTCATTACTTTCTCCATCTTTTTATCATCTGAATCCCCATCAAAACAATGTTATTTACTTGTTCATCTTTTCTCTTTTCATACATTTCTATATTTTCAGTTTCCATCTTTTGTTCATTTCTTCCTTCTACTTTTATTGTATAGGGTTCTCTGGCCAAGGTTTGGAATTTTTCTGATATATAACATGCTTTGGACTATACTGTTATCTGAAGTAAACAACCTCTTAAGGTACGCTGAATCTTTTTTCACGGTTTTAATTACAACACACCCCTTTTAACTTTTATAAGGCTGTACCTGTATTTAGTTTTACTTAAGGTATCATTAACTGTCAGATTTTCTAAACCACAGATTTTCCTTCATTTGTTTTTGAGGTTCACCAGCATTTTTAATCACCCATTTAGTGTAATAGGCCCATAGGGTCATAGGTTGTTACTAGGCTAATGACCACTAGGGCCCTTACAAGCCCATCCATGGAACTCAAATCATTTGGGCCTTAAGCATCATATGGCAGCATATGTCAGTTGGCAGGTAACTAAGGATTTGTAGGGGTGTTAGTTAGGATAATACTTTTCTTACTGACAGCCTTTGTCCATAAGAGACATGGTACCAGTCTGGTGGAAAATTTACAATTTCCCATCCAATTGTCAAGGTTTTTTGTGAATAGAAACAGGGATGAACTTTTTTTAACATGGTTGGGGAGTCTATTCCACAGTGTGGACATCCTTTTGGACACATATCTGTCACTCTAGCATGTTCTTTTGTGTCACAGGTAAAGTTCACATCCCTGGATCTTGTGTTTTCTGGTGCTGTTTGTTTTGCACATGTGCAAAAGATCCATCCAGGTTGGGTATGAAGAAGCCCTTTAAGCCAAGCAAAGATCCCTTCTAGACAGCCTGTAATAAGTTGAATGCACAGATAGAGCATTTAGGGAATCAGTGTAGGACAGGGTATTCATGCCCTGAACTCTCCTGGTGAGAAACCTGCATGGACCTTCCAACTGTTGCAAGTGTCTGGTAAGATACATGCCAAAGGGGACATTGTATTCAATGACAGGTCTGATAAGGGCTAAGCTTCCTTGGACTTGGATGCCATACCGTTACCAATAAATTGGGTGATATAGAATGATTTCCTTATTATCTTAGCTACATGTTGGTCAAAGACCAGATTGCTGTCGACATATGGTCCCTGATCACTTACTACTGGGTTGACCATTAGGGGTGTTTCATTAATGGAGCAAGCAACTTGCAGTAACAGTTTACCAAAGGGCATTATAATGCATTTTTGGCACTTAGTTTTAGGCCATAGTTTTGGCACCAGTCATGTGTCAGTGATAAACCCACTTGCAAGATATTTGGGTCAAGGGGGGAATCTATAATGGCTCCCAATTTACATTCATCTGCAAACTTGGTGAGCCAGAGGCCTTTAACATTAGCCTTGATGTCTGAGAAGTAGATGTCAAAGGGGAGTGTGCCCAGCACAGTGCCCAGGGGTATTCCATTGGTGACAGGTCTCTTGGTGGAGGTGGTCTCACCGATCCTGACTACTTGGGTCCTGTCTGTAAGCCAGACAGCAAGCCAGTGAGTTATATAATGATTTATGCCTAGCTCAGTAAGCTTGTCCATGATGCCTGAGTGGAGTATTGTATCAAATGTCTTAGCCAGGTCAAGATGCTCAGTATGCACTGTTTTATCCTCGTCCATTGCTTTGGTGATCCTCTCAAAGAAATCTACCAGGCTAAGGAGGTATGGCCTTCCCTTAACAAAATCAAATTCGGATGGGACCAGTCTGTAGGTTTCCAATGTCCTTGTTTATCATTTCCATGATAATTTGTGCTATGGCTTTGCATATTAGGCTTGTTAGACTAATGTGTCTGTAGTACCCTGGGTTGGTTGATTGTCCAGCCTTGTGGAGGGGAATGACTATTGTGATCCTCCAGTCACATGAAAAATAGCCTATTTAAAGGCTGTTGAGGTTGAGCAGTGCATCATATAGTCCTGCTAGATTGTGTTTTAATCTCTTGAGGTGGAACCGGGGATGTTGTCTGCACCCATAGAGGTGGTGCTGTTGGATTTAGCAAGTGCTGCCAGCACCTTGTCCCTGCTGATAGTTGGGGTTGTATGATGGGGGGATGTCACCTGGTGGATCGGGGGGTGGGGGTGAAGTTTGAGCTGAATTTATCAGCCAGTAGATTTGCTATGTGACCCTGACTGGTTTAGGTGGTACCATTTCACCACTTCAGCACACTGCTGTGCGTTACCTCTAAGGTTCTGGACATAGCTGAAGAAAGCCTTCTGATTGTCCTTAGCTTGTGAGGCTATTCTGACCTCAAAATTGGCATTGTTAGACTTAATTAGACCTCTTAGTTTCTTGTTTAGTTGTATTAGAGAGCAATTGTCTTTAAGGGAATGTCTAATTCTGGCCATGAGTTTTCTTCTTTTATTATATATCCTGTTTCAGTGAGGATTCCACCACTGGGGCTTGTTTTAGTGTTTTGTTTTGGGTTTCTTTTTGGTAGGTACAGCAATCTCTATGCAACTATTCACATGTTTGTATAGTGACAACATGGACGTATGTTTTTGCTAACATAGATCAAAACACCTCCACCTTTGGCCCCAGGCTGTCCTGTTGTTGGTCTGAATGTGTGGAAGGCTTGCACTTCCAGAGTACTTTCTACAGTTTTAAACCAAGTCTTGGTTACGACACTAATGCCAACATTTTCCAGAGTGAAGAGGGCTTAAAGGGTGTGGAGTTTTTTGTTTAGGTTATGGGCATTGAGCACTAACACCTTAAGGTTGCTTGTAGACATTTTCACTATGTTGGCAGTTTTGTTTGGCATTGCCTAAACAGGCTGTAAGGGGTGGATAAAATGTTATCCAGTATCTGAAAGCCTAGGAGAGACAGGTGCAAGCAATTCTTGGCAAGGTGGTCTTTTGACCATGCTCTTCCATGCTGACAGATGTTGGATTCCCTGGAGTGATATCAGAAACTAAGCCAATTATTAAAAATTAATTGTTTTATGTTCATACTGTGACATCATCCCTGGTGAAGGTAGAATGCTGCTTAGTAGAAGGCTCATACCTATCTTTGACACATATTCCAAGAGATCCGTTATGTTTGCTTTCATATAATTTGGTGAGGTATGTCTCAGGTCATTTACACCAACATGGACTATGAAAGAATCATATTGATACTTGGTGTGCAGTAAACTTGAGTCCATGCAGGATATTGTGGATCCTGGCCTCCAGATAGGGAACTAACTGTTGTCTTTTCAACCTGGTGAGTGGAACATCTGTGTGTGTGTGTGTGTGTGTGTGTGTGTGTGTGTGTGTGTGTGTGTGTGTGTGTGTGTGTGCGTGTGTGTGTGTCGCACTGTGGAGTCTCCAATGACAAGAGTATTAGGTAAAGTGTATGCTTGCCTTATGGGCTTTGGACTTGGGGGACCATTATGTGTGGGCTTATGCGAGATGTTTGGTGCTGCTTTTAATGTGTACTTTAGTGATTGCTGAGGAGTAGTGCTGCCATTAGGTGGCTTTGGAGGGCTTTGAGGTTTGGGAAGGTTTTTTTTAAGCAGCTCAGCACAAGACAGTCTGTGTGTCTGATGAACTGTATATGTGAGGGATGTTATGTGGGTATTCCTGGCAACTTCGTGTGTATGTGAGATCTGTGTATTTACACCTCTTGCATACCATATTATTTTCTTTAATGATTAACTGATATTTACATTTATTAAAATTTTCTGCAAGTCTTATACATTTGCTTCATTATTCCCGAAGTGATGTTTTCCTCCTTATTTTAATTCCTAAAATTATTTGAAGTAGAATTTTTATTTTTCTCTTTAGAGTCAATGAAAAATATGAAGATTTTTGATGGACTTGGCACTTGGTGTTTTTGTTTTTCAAGCTGTTATACAAAAATGTTTTACACAGTTAGATGCTTTATAATGGTGCAGTGGTGCAGCGGTAGCGTTGTCAACTCACAGCAAGAGGTTCTCTGGTCTGATTCTTGGTTGGGGTGCCTTCTGTGTGGAGTCTGCATATCCTCTCTGCGTTTGTGTGGGTTTCCTCCCACATTTCAAAGACATGCATATGGAGTGTTTCTCCCTGGGCCTCCGCTGAAAATTGGTTTTGTTCCAAGTCGGACTTTTCCAGTTAACAAAATGTGAAATAAATAAAAATTATAACGTAATGTCTATATGTATTTATTTGTTTGTTTGTTAAGGGGATAAGTAATTTCACCTAAAGGCTGTTTTCAGCCATGATCCTTTCTTAAAGACCAGCAAAAGCTGCAGCAGCGTCCAGTATAAGGGATAACAGATGCAGAAAGACATAGTACAAATGCAGATATTATTTATGCTATGCCGTTAAATAGAACAAAAGCTAAATTTTGCCAGTAGAAGGCACTTGAATGCATAGTGATGTATGGTCATATTAGTATAGCAGTAGTGGCTTTACTTTGATACACTTATCAACCAGAATCTCGAAAACATTTGAGTTTATTTTCAGCAGAGGTATTCCTTTATTTATTTTCTCTTGAAAGCTTAGAAGGACATGTATGTTTCTTTTTGTCTCTTCATAGGTTATTCCTGCTCTCACTCTTTCAAGAGAAATGCCTCTACAGTGAAGTGTGGAGGAATTTTCCCAATACCCTCGTCAAATTACCCAGTCAGATTAAATTCCACCTTGTGCTACCCTAAAATGTGTCACACGCCTAGTGGGACTGACCCAGTTGACACACAATATAGATCTTGATATAGACAGTAAGATAGATGCACATAACATTTCCATTCAGGCACTACCGTCTGGTGACAGGTAAGAGCTTAGAATAGACTGACAAAGCATTTTTGAAGATATTGCTTCAGCTCTGCCCTCCACCTGGGGATGTGAACTTCATACCTAGTATGTTGTAGCTGCTGCTGCTCTGCAGTTTAGTGGACCTGCTGCTTGTGTTCTTGAAAATGCTGTTACTAGTGGCTATCACTGCCAACTGGCAGTTTTTTAAGTTTCAGTTTCAACTTCCTCTTTATTAAACTGCTTATGTGCTATGCATTGCACAGATTTATGAGATGGCAACTACAGAGTTAAGGAAACATGCATCAGGTTAAGTAAATTGAAGTGAGGTTTAACTTTATTACTGGGACACGTACTTTAAGTGATTATCTTAAAATAAAACTGTTACATAAGCAAGGGCATGGAAATTCAGATTTGCAAGCAGGGACATCCACAGAGCTGTACAAGAAACTAGGAATGGTTGTGGGCTTTCCATTACACCTTTCCTTTTCACAGTGTTACCAAAGGTAAATTTTGGTCTGCCTTTATATTTTGATGGGAAAAAATTACAGATGGTAGCATTGTTTTTGGTGTATAGGATGGTTTAATTGATTTTATTTTTGAAATGAGTTTGCTTTGTTCACAGTCACACTATTGGTGTATATATGAAAATGATAAATTATGTGTATATTTGATTCCACAAAGTTGTTAAAAAATCAAAAGAGGCATCAAAAGGCAGAAAAAAAATGTGAAAGCCCAGGAGAGCAGGATGAGTTTAGATGGATCAAGTGAGAACAAGCTTCATGAGCCTAACTGCAATGAGCTCTACCTCATGTTTTATAAGGATGGATTTCTCTTGGGATGAATCCTTATTTTCTCTTTAAGATGGCACCTGAGCTAGTGGATTCTGTTCAATTCATATAGTTTTGGCCATTAAAAGATAAGACAAACATAACCTCAACGTCCTTAGCATGCCCCATAAATGATGAGTCTTTCTGAAATAGGTCCATAATTACAAGACAGATAAGCTGGAAGTTTTCTTTGCCCCTGGTAAAGAAGGTTTCGCATTACCAGGCAGATTTTCAGACATATAATCTTTTGTTAGCAGAAGGGCAATTGACTATTGTGCAACACAGTGAGAGGGCATTCTGTTATGTGGTGGCCACATCATTTCATGTTTCAGTCATATGCCCATAGTATGCATCTACGTCACAGCCTTTCTGTCATTGGTGCACAGCTTTGTTAAGCACTGTTGTTTGGACCTGAGAGTTGTCCTGCAGGACATCTTATCCTGAAGTTTCTCTTGTACCTTTGAGCTTTGTTCACCCCTTTACTGTGCTTGAAGCCCTTCTTGACATTCTGCTTAACTTTTACACCCATTTTGGAGGGTCCCTCTAAGTAAGATGCAGCAGATGTGTGAGTATTCAGCATAGCAGCTGTCCATCTTTAGTAGCTGCATTATGCTGCTCAACCATTGTTTCCTTTGTTCATTAATAGTTATTTATTTACTATTTGTTCATTGGGTAAGTTGACTCTATTTTGAAATGACCTGAGTCCAAACAGCAGAAAATGCATTGCAGTCTTTCAATCAACCGTATTATATAGAAACAATAAGTGCATAACAAAATTCAGAATTAGTATGATTGAATGCAGAGAGACAACATTAAAATATGCAGTCAGATTGCATTGAGAAGGAAATATATATAAAAAATGCAAGCTAAGATATGCATATAATAATGCATATATGCAGAAGAGTTCTCTTAAGGATAGTGCAGGATGGGAGAAAAGGTACAGTAATCGGGAGAGTGAGGAGATTTTGAATGCAGTTTCTGATCGGCAGCTTTGAAAAGGAATTATCACTGCAAGATGCTTTCAGCAAACACCACCATTCCTTACGTTGCTGCTTTATAGTCATGCACCTGTCTAACCACCGACTGGGCTTTCTTTACATGTCTGGGGTGCAAGGAGTAGCTGTGGAGGACCAGAAAAGCTGCGAGGATTTCAGTCCTACATTCTGGCAGTCAAATGCATGAGGGAGTGCTGGCTCCTTATGCTGTGGTGTCCCAACCTGTGCATATTTGTTGTATATGGAATTGCGAATGCCTTTAAACTGAGACTGCTCCTAGCCTAGTCTTCACATGCAATACTTTATACACATACTATTCCTTTTAACGCGAATGCGTATAGCGTTAGGACTCACTGTTTTTTGTGCACTATTCTACTAGCAATACTAAGCATACTTCCTTGAGGGACTGTAAATTGCTTCTGTTGTCTTGTAATTGTAATTACTCATGAGTATGACTGTTTTATGCCGTTGTGGGTGTGAATTACATCAACGATAGCCTCTACACTATTAGCTATAACCATATGTAGGTAAATGCTCTGTTTACAATTGTTTGCATATTTTCTATGTGTTTAAACCCCTTATATGTAATGATGCTCTGCTTACTATTTGAATAACCTGAGTTTTTTTTTCCTCCTTTTGACTTTGTATTTGCATTACTGAATGTTAATTTTGTATTATAACACTATCTCTTTCTCCTCTTTCCCTCCTGTACCAGCTATCTCCTCAAATCGACCCTGTGTTTTTGCCTGGGTTGCATTCCCTCTATTATCTCCACTAAGGTGCTCTCTGCACATTAACCTTGGACTCGTTCAGGACACTGTCTCCTCCTACCAACGTCTACCTCAAGATTGCAAGAAAGTATGTCCACCTAGTCATGCAGCATTAAGTTTTAACCAACTGTACCTGCTAAGCTATTAGACTGCCACTACCTAAGCAGCCAGCAGCTACCCTTTTCCCTCATTCCTCCATTACCACCTCACACACTCCTTGGATAGCTACCTAGATTATCCTTTCTCTCCCATTTATATAGCTCTCACCTGGAAGCTGCCCTGTTTGCTATTTGCACTTCCACAGTTGCCCACTAGATGTCACCCTCTCCTCATCCCTATCTGGGATACTAGTATTCTTTTCTTTACTACACTTTTATTCTCACCTTCTTAACCTAATCCCTTTCCTCCTTCTAATACCCTGTCTTATCCTCTCCTCCTAGGCTACCTTCTCTTGCCCTGACTCCCCTTGCCTTCTCTGATACTTTTTCCCTTCTCCTCTGGTCTACTGTGTGTGCCCCGCTCCGCTCCCCACCCTACCCCCAAATTCCACCCACCCCCAGGGGTCCTACCTTTACCTCTTCTCTAGACACACCTCCTTTTTTCCACCCTATCACAACCTCAGATATTGTATACCACCCTCCATTTACAAACCCACTTACCTAATATAACCAACCCCACCCCTCTATCACTTACACACCTAAAATATTATAGCCCCTACTATATACCCTTCATTCCCACAGTACCTCCATCTACAACACACCAGAATATCATACTGACTCAGAACTATCTCCCTACAACTTCCACTATGCTCCAGCCACAACTGAAACTACCTATCTCCTTCTTATTATTATTCTTTCTCATAACCACCTACTTCCTAACCTCCTATGAACATTCCTTAACAGCTTCTTTCTCACTTCCCTCAAAACATACCAGTATACCTGTAACATCCCCACCTCCTTCCATCTTACATACCTCCTCACAATCCATATACCTACTTCCCAAATACCATAGGGCACTACACTGCAAACTACTACAAACTAAAACAAAGAAAATATTCGACACAATCATAAAACATAAACTTGAAAACTATCTTACATTCCTCCATCTACTACAAGATGGAGACATTCAACCCAACCCAGGCCCTCTAACTTCCAACAAAACACACAGAAATCACCTCAAACCCCTCTCTCTCTCATCCATTGCATCCTCTGACTTATTATCCCTAGCCCATCTCAACATACGCAGTATCTGCAACAAAATCAGCCAACTCCATGCCCTACTAGAAGTACACAACTTTGACATTCTATGCTTATCAGAAACTTGGCTAAAACCCTCTATTAAAGACATTGAAATTACCCCACCTGGATATAACATTCTGAGACTTGATCGTACCTCCAGAAAAGGAGGTGGAGTAGCTATTCTATATAAAACAAAACTAAAGCTTACTCTTCAGGACCTTACCCTTAACCAAAATAATAATGCCGAAATAATTTGTTCCAAAATTCAAATTAACACCACTAAATCTATAAACATCATCTGTGCATACCTCCCCCCTGGAAATAATATCCCCACTTTAGAACAACTTCTTGAACACCTCTCTATAAACCTCCCTCAAGAAACACTATTCCTTGGGGACTTTAACATTGACTGGAAATCTTGTAGCAATGCTAACCCCACCTCCCATATAAATCTTTTTGGTTTCAAACAACTAATTGATAGTCCAACTAGAATAAATAATAAAAGCAAAAAAGAAACCACCTTAGATTGGATTCTTACAAACTCTCCCCTACAAAACTACCAAACTGGCATCCTTCCAGATGACCTTAGCGATCACTCTCTTACCTATGTCATTAGGGCCAAAACTAAGCTAAACCTACCTACCTCACATAAAACAATATATTCAAAAAAACAATTTAATCCTGAAAGATTCCTAACAGAACTTTCACAATACAACTGGACCCCTCTTAAACATCTCTCACTCAACAATGCTGTTGAACACTTCAACTCAGCATTCCTTGCTATCTTGAATCAACATGCCCCAAGTCGTATCATTAGAACAAAGACCAAAATAGCACCCTGGCTAACCTCTAATACCAAACAAAAAATTATACTTAGAAATAAATCGTGGAAAAAATGGCGTTCCTCCAGAAATCCAAACGATCATCAAACCTTCAAAGAACTCAGAAACAATACTAAAAAAGCTATACTTTCAGATAAAAAGAATTATTACCTTGAACTACAGCAATCAACCAAAAAAGAACCAAAAAAGTTCTGGTCTACTATCAATAATCTACTTACCCCAGGCAAAGTAGTTACACCAAACCCACAAAACTTAGACCCTGATAACCCCTCTTTAATAGCCAATAACTTCAATACCTTCTTTACTACTTCCATACAAAATCTAGCTAACCACTTAACCCCTGATTCTTCCCAACTGCTCTTAAATAACATCAACAACTGCCTTCCTCCCCTGCAACTTCAACCCATACCCACCTCATACATACAATCTCTTTTACAAAAACTTAAACCCCCTCAGCTGATAACCTTCCTGCTGAATTTCTTCAAGTAGCAGCCAAAGTTATCGCCTACCCTGTTTCCATCCTCATAAACAGATCCATAAAAGAAAGTACTTTTCCAGCAATCTGGAAGATATCTCATATCATACCCCTACACAAAGGAGGCAAATCCACAGACCTTTCAAACTTTCGTCCTATAGCGCTATTATCTCCACTAGCTAAAATCATGGAAAAATGTATACACAAACAACTACTTAACCATCTCCTTCATAACAACCTACTAGCAAACACTCAACATGGATTTAGACCTTCACATAGTACTACCACTGCTCTACTTTCCTTTACCAACACCATCAACTGTAATCGTAACAACAACAAACTAACCTCTTCTCTTTTCCTAGACCTGTCAAAAGCCTTCGACATGGTCAACCACACACTTCTTCTACACATATTAAAATCCCTTGCTTTGGATTCCTCCTCCTTAACCTGGTTCTCATCTTATCTTGAAAACCGACAACAAGCAGTACTCTGGAAAAATTGTCTATCTTCCTTACTACCTATCTCTTTAGGAGTACCACAAGGATCCATACTAGGCCCACTCTTATTCTCTATCTTTATTAATGACCTCCAAGCATCTATCCAAAACACTACATGTATACAATATGCAGATGATTCCACCATTATTTGCATAGCTTCCACTCAATCTGAACTCCACTCACTCACACAATCTACCTTTTCTATCGTCGAACACTGGTTCTCAAAAAGATGTCTTCTCCTCAATCCCAAGAAAACAAAACTACTACTTTTCTCACCTACCCACAAATCTACTCAACTAAACTTCTCTATTACTGCAAGTGATAACTCCCTCATCTCCTCAGACTTAACAACTAAACTACTTGGTGTTACTATTGACAATAATCTTAACTATGATTACCACATCAATAACACTATAAAAGCAGTTAATAAAAAAATTGGTTCACTGTACAGAATCAAACCCTACCTTACACCAGAAGCACGGACCACCTTAGCACAAACACATCTTATCTCTACCCTATTGTATGCCTCCTCTATTTACACTAATCTCTCCAAAAGCAACCTGAAGAAACTTACTACATCCTACCACAATATAGCTCGCTTTGCCACAGCATCCCAGTATAGAACACACCACTGTCTAAACTTAAAACACTTACACTGGTTGGAACTTCCTAACAAGATTATATATCAACAACTCTTAATAACACATAACATATTATATCAACCATGTAAAACACCTGCTCTCAGTAACCTCTTGATCCCTTATAATAACTTGAAACAACTACGTTCTGCTGAAAAGCTTCAAGTCAACACAACTCGAATTACCAATTCTGCAGGTAACTGCCTTTTTTCCAACTCAGTAGGCAAAATATGGAATAACCTTCCCTCACACATTACCTCTATAGGCTCCTTTGATCTTTTTAAAAAACAACTTCTTGCACATCTTAAAAACTTCTGGCTCTGCTCTTGTACCAATCCAGACTGAGAAACCGTATACCTTCTACTATCATACTTCCTTATTTCTAAACTGCAATCTTTCTCTGTGTTCTCAAACAACCTAATGACTGAAAATTGTATATACACTAATATGTATGAAATGACCTGAATGGAGTGTAGTTTTAAAAAGAATTAATGCCTTTCTCAATACGTAGATAGCACTATATGTGTTCTATTTTTCTTGATCTAGACTATTAAGTATCCATGGTAACTCAATGTCTGTCAAAGGAACTTATAGTAAATCTTCTATTTGTATAACCTTGTTTTAATCTGTGGAGCTTTTCTCCCCGGGCCTCCACTGAAAATGGAAATTATCCAGCTGGACTAGCCCGGTCAACAAATGTAAAATAAATAAATAAATAATACAGTACGACCATACATGTAATACATAAACTCCTATATATTATATGTAAAATATTTGCATATAAGATGCCACATTAAGAAGTTGAGAAACATTTATTAAATGTATTCTATTATTCAAGATATACAATGATATTTTACCTAACCAATGTTATAGTAGCAGTTTCAGGTAGATTCAGTAAAGTGATACTGTTTAAGTGCATCTTTGATTTCTGATGTCTGTAGACAGATAGTTCCAGGTAGTAGACCCCTCTCACCTACAGCAGTTTTAATTGGGAGGCATAATTGAGAGAAACTGTTGTACTGTGTACTTTGAGTATATAAGGGTTGTTCTATAAAGGTAATTTTTACTCTTAAAGGGGGCAGTGGCACCTTGTAAATTAGAGTATTTAGAAGAAAAATGGCCCAATGAGGCAGTGAAAGCCATTTAGAATTGTTTTAGCCAATTGCATCTGGGTGGCTGCTAATAGAGTTAATCTGCAGATTTTATTCTCAGTAGTCTGTATTCTGTGATTATTGTGGCCTGAATGAATCTGCAGATTTTATTCTCAGCAGTCTGTATTCTGTGAGTATTGTGGCCTGAATGAATCTGCAGATTTTATTCTCAGCAGTCTGTATTCTGTGAGTATTGTGGCCTGAATGAATCTGCAGATTTTATTCTCAGCAGTCTGTATTCTGTGAGTATTGTGGCCTGAATGCATAATGAGAAAAGGATGACCATAATCAAGTTTGGGTATTAAAATATTTTTGTAATGGCCCTGCTAGTAGCAGGTGAAAGGGGGTGACTGATGTAGTAACATAGTTTTAATTGAGCAAGGACTTGATTAGTTACAAAATATGTGTGTGTGGTAAAGGAAAGGAGTACGTTTGGGAAACTCCTTCTGTGATGTTGTATTAGGAGATCTTTACACCAGTAAACTTCAAGTTTGCAATCTTATAATCTTTTAAGTTAGTATTGTTTCCTGGAGGTGCAATCCCTGCTTCAGAGGGAGTGAGTATCTGGGGATTTTAACAGTATGTGTATCCTATAACCTTAGCACAGATACCTTGCATGGACCGTAGGAGCACCATAAATTACAGGAGTTGAAGAAGTTCCATAAAGCGGAGCAGAGGAAAGATGCACCCAAGTGTTCCTGTCAATGCGGAAAACCTTTTCAAATATCATCTGATAAACTAAGCACTTAAATATTTGAGGTAGTCTTGCTTCCTGTTATTTTGCTATGTGTTTTATCCATGTTCAGTAACAGTAAAACAGATATTCAGCCAAAAGGTACAACTCGTCTCAATTCGAAAATAATACGTACTGCAACTCTCACAAAAAGTTGATAAACAGTGACAGTGATGAATCTCATGTACACAAACTTGGCAGCAGAAGAAAGACACTGCTTAAATTACCAAATGCACCTTTAAATAGTGTAATAGTTAAAAACTGAGTATTATTTATAGTCATATTATCGTAAATATTCCAAGGCCACCGAGTCTTTTCACTATTCATGCTTTGCCAGCTCCTTCAGTCAGGCCGCACTTCATTTCTCCACAATCACCACATCACCAAATTAGTCAGTCCTACAGTAAGTTTCTGGAGACCTATCCAGTCATCTTGTTTATGTTCAAAGGAAGACAATGAGTTGTACTGCTTAACATGTGAGATTATTCCAGACATTTCCAAGGCACTGGTTTATAAACCAGGCTCTCCACCATAATTTAGTTATCTGTTGGTGAAGATTTAGATATCTGCTTCTACTACTGGGCGCGATTTTGGACTTGTGGTGCAACAGGAGGTTCAGAGCAATCAGCTCACAAATGGTTTGGTAAGTGAGATAGAAGGTTTTGGTCAGGAACCTTGGATGTTTTCCAGTTGTTGGATATGTTTAGTGAGATATTTCCCAAAGCAGACATTGTACTCATTAATTGGCCTGATAGTGCTGAGTATAAGAGAGTCATTACTTTTTTTTATTTTGTCATGCAATTCTTTTGGCAAATAACTGGGTTAAGTAAAAGGATTTCCAGACAAGTATTGCCATATGATGGTCAAAAGAGTGAGCACTATCAGCCTAAGTACCTAATTCCCTGACTACATTTTTTTAATGGCATGTTGTCAAAGCAGTATGATAAGGAGAGCGGAGGGATAAGGTTGTCTAACAAAGTGATGATAACAAATTTTAGCAGTTAACTTGAACCCATTTTTGCAATGTCGAAAATGTACTTCAGAGAGCTCATTCTAGAGGGTTTGGGTGCTATAGAGTGTTTTAACCCCCAGTTTGCAGTTGTTTGCATACTTTTTAGCCTGGGACGTTCTCTCTCCTTGGAAAACTGAAAACTAAATATCCAAAAAGAACAGGTCGCAGCACTGATCCCCGAGGGGCACTGCTGGTCACTTTCATACGTTTTTCTGAGGCACCTGCAACTGGCATTGTGTGGATTCTGTCCTTCAGCCAGCTTGCTTTCCATTTTGCCACACATGGATCAACTTTTAAAGCATTTAACTTTTGTATGATGCCAGCAATGAAAATGGTGTTTAAGGCCTTGACCAGCTCAAGATACACCACATGCAGTACATGACCACATTCTACATACTCCATAACCCTTTTAAAGAAGCTTAGCAGATTAAATACACAAGACATACCCTTCCCAAAGCCAAACTTAGGGGGATCAAATCTAACAAGCTTTTTGATATCAGAGTTTATTTGGTGAGTTATAATACACTCCATGGCTTTGCAGATGAGGCTTGGGATGCTATTAGGTCTTTAATTTTCCTGGTCAGTCATAAAGCCACCCTCATGGAGGGTCATCACCACAGCATTACACCACTCATGAGGGATGAAACCAGTACCTAAACATAGGTTTAACAGTTAGAGGAGTGTGTCTGCAAAAGCATGTTCCACACTATTAATTACACAACCAGGTATATTATCGGATCCCATGGAGGAAGCATTTTTGGTCTTAGTTAGTTCTCTCAGTAAATGATCTGTAGAGATAATTGGGGAGTAAGAGATTCTGTAGTTCAAACTGCAGAAAATATCAAATAGAACAACTTATGGTGGTTACGCAGATGTGCGGAAAAGCAGAAGACAATGTGGTGAACAAGATTTGGGACAGACAGGAAGACAGTAAGAGGAAATGATGGCACCCAGTAAAGAGGTGGATTGATTGCATGAGAGAAGATCTACAACAGTTAGGCATGAGTGTCGAAAAAGGCAGGAATGTAGCACTGAACAGAGAGATTGCGACAGTTACCATGATACCCCAATTCCATGTAGAAAATGGAAAAAAGGGGATGATGATGGTGATGATAAGGAATTCAGATATTTCAGTGCTTTGAATATAAGTTGACACTAAATTTGTTTGCAAGGATATTTGGTCAAATAGGAGGCATCATGTATATGTTCTGAGCAGTGTAAGGCATTGTTTTATTATTTTCTCGCATACCTAAAAAAGGATGTATAATTATCTTTAGCTTCGGAGACCAGCCTAAGTTTTTGGGCTCCTCCAGCGGACCTTGTATAGTGTTCTTCATTTTTATTTTCTTTGAGAAGAGGGCTTTTGGATCTACTAAATCATTTAAGTAGTCTTTTCATTTGTTGGATAGTTTATTTATGGTGATAGACTATCAGGGTGGTTTGTTTTGAATTTCCCATGATGCTTACTTCTGGTAGGGACTGCTAGAGGTATGCATTTTTTTTAAATGGGTGTAGAGTTCCTTAGTGAAGACTGGTACTGTATTAAGGTCAGGAGAGTTGCACTTATAACTGAATTTTGATATTTCATCACCAAGTAGGTTAAGGTTGGCATGTTTATAGTCCTTAAATTCTGCGGAGTTTGCTAAAGGAGCTTTAGGGTTTTAAAGCAGAAGGTAATGTTTATGGTCAGATCACTGGGGAAGGTGATACCACGGGATCAGTGCAAGAGATGACCGTTTTGGCAAAAGTCAGGTTTAACTATCAGTTGTTAAAGGGAATTTTTGATTATTAAGTGTAGAATGTTTTGAGCATATCCTACATTGGAGGCATAGATGTGCCAGTTTATTGAAGAGTAGTAAATGTCACTCACTTAAGGGAGTTTTTGCAGATAAGGAGATTGTTTAGAACACCATGTTCATTAGCGGGCAAAAAATGCATTTCATAACAAGCTATTAGCTGATAATTAATCTTATCTAGAAAGATATGTAGTTCATTGAGTTCAGTTTATGAATTCCAAGGGATCTGTATATAGGCAATATATTCCTTGACAAATATAGAGACTCCACCAGAATTGCCACTGGGTCTGAACGTTTGAAAGATGCAAATTCCTGGAATAAAGACAGTACTGCCTTTACATTTAAGCCGGGTTTCAGTAACTACACAGACATGGATGTTTTCTAAATGCGGGAATGGATTAGAATCAGGCAGTTTATTGTTCAGACTTCTGACATTAAGGAGAGCCACCTTGTTGTGATCTGACTTTGGGACTGAAATGTTAATTATGTTAGAGTGTCCATCGACTGGTATCTGTCTAAAAAAGATGCTTAAGGGACAGCAAAGTATTTAGTCAATATGCAAAAGTCTTGAAACAAAAGGTATAGGCCATCCTTAACAAAGCAAGCCAAAATGTCATGCATCCCATCCCATGTTGACACATACTGGATCCCCCTAGAATGACAACAGCTATTTAACTACTTATCGTGGCCAATTATCTTTTCTTTATAACTATGTATCATCTAAAGTGAAGGACAGATTCCATTCAGGACTAACTTCTTACCAGCATTTGTAACGCGTAGAAAATTCTAACGTTTCTTTGCGTATCCCAGAGGGTTTTAAATTTCAGTTCATTCACCCCCACCAATACCACTACTGTACTGTAGAGATAACTATCTTGAGTTAGGGTCCTTTGTGTCCTTGTAAGGTCAGAGATCCTGGCACCTGAAAGGCAGCTCACTGCAACCCTATAATTTTTCAGTCACATGAGTGATGTCAGTTTTCCTGACAACAGAGTCACCTATCACTAAAATATTTCTGTTGCTGCTGTGGTTTAAAAGAGAGAAATTTGGCGTGTTCTTGCTCAGTGTATCTCCTTATGGGAGTTATACATGAGATGCAGGGGTAGCCTGATTTTTGCTGAGACAATCTTATTTTGAGGAGGCTCTGGCAGTGATTGCTTTACAGCATTAGCCTAAAACACCTTATTGTGATTTGACAAGGATCGTGAATCTAACAGGGTAAGTTTATAGGTGAGAGGAAAGCCTCCAGATTAATAAGGTAGTTATATCTCTATCAAAGATGGAACTTATGTGTTGAGTGTAAGTTAATTATTTATGAGCATTTGTAAACTTTCTTGGGAAACCATGTGCTAAAAGGCTGGCAACAGAGTTGAAATTAGCACACTGACCTTTCATTTTATCCAGTGCTTAGTTTTTTAAATGAGCAAAGAAAGTGCAGCACTAAGCAGGTAGGATGATATGAAAGAGAAGGAACCTCAAGGTTTAAGAGTCAAAGGGTAGGAACTTCCTAGTTTGATCCTCTAGTTCTCACTATTACAAGCAGATATAATGAGACTGGGAAGACCTACCAAAGGAAAATATATAGTATCTACAAGTAATTCAAGAACCACCAGTTTAAAAGAACAGCAGAAACTGGCCTGTAGAGTGTCTGTGTTGTGGCCCTATGAAATACAAAGTGAGGGCAAATGTATTTAAAGATCATGTGGAACATGACAAAATGAAGTGTACAATCTGAATTCCGTTCTGCTGTTTTCAAAAAGTTCACTGGTGGCTTCAGCCTTTTCTACTCTTTTCACGTAAAAAAAAAAAAAAACATGGCTTCCTGGTGTGCATCTGTGATGGGTGTTACTCACTGCCAGTCAGTGGCAGAAGCTGTCCTGTCATGGCTTCTGCAGTTTGCATAGCAGTACACTAACCATAATTGAAATTATTCTCATATGTATACCTGTTTCCGTTAACAAATGACATTTACTTTAAAAAGAGAAATGGGTACGTCTCTGCTTTATTTGATTTAATTTAACTTCTGCATTTGTATGATCATATAGTAATGTATGTTAAAAAAAACACAGAAACAATTAAAAGTTTTGCCAGATAGACAACATTACTATGTAAAGAACTCCATTTTAGTTCTTAAATATTTGTTGTCTGGAAGCCTCTTCTTTGATTTTTTTTAAACAGGTGTTTAGATATAATGGCAAGCAGAATTGGTGATTGTCAAACACCTGTACCGCTGAGCTCACATCATCACAGTACTATGTTTTGACATTTGTATGGATAATATAACTTTTAATAGGCTGCAAGTTTCTTGGTGGTTTGCCCAAAACCCACCAGTAGATCATAGATTTAAGGAGGGCAGTACTGATGGAACGGTTTCCTTTGCATTTAATTTTTAAATTCCTTAAATATATTAAAGGGGGGTGCAAAATAATACATAGGTGCTTTCTGAAAACAGCAAATAAGGGTGAGAGAGGGGGAATTACATGGTTCCATGATGCGTCAGTTATCATAAGGGTTGGCCAACAAAATATACACTGGGTTTAGTAACACAATAAGGGGTGGGAGAATGGGAACATTCTTAAACACTTAGCTTTTAGCTTAGAGGCTTGAAACTGCCTTAAAGCAAATGCAAGTCCTAAACTATCCTCACCCTCACTCCCTTCACAAGAAAGAAACTAGGGGTTTAATACCCAAAGTTAGATTACTTAAATGGAAAATATAGTTCAGGTGCATAAAGGAATTACTAATACAGGCTTAAAGAACTTAGCTGAAACAGATACAGACTGTTAAAATGAACTAAAAATAGATCGAGAAATGAAAAATCATAACTTATGTTTGTTGATGAATGGAATGGAACTATCTTAAACCAGCACTTTAAAAGAACACAGCAGTAACAGCTTGGGAGGATGGGAACATTTTGAGACATTTAGCTTACTTGCTAAATAGCCTGGAAGTGCTTTAAAGTAAGACAAATGCTGTACTACCTGACTCTCAATCCCGTCACAAGAAATAAAATCGGATTTAATACCAACAAATGCTCATCATTAGAGCACTGCTGCAATAGCCTGAGCTGTACGGGTTGTATCCTGCCTAGGATATAGCAGCCGCATACATCTCAACTGTCCACATTTTTAGAGAATGTCTAGATTTTTGCCACGTATTTTTGCTTTGTCCCTTATAAAATTTGTGGTTTTCTGTCAAATCATTGAAATTTGAAGCCACCAAATAATGACAGACATTTGAGTTTCAGATTTTACATCCTTCAGAAAATGCATGCTAACACAACACCTTTTATTCTAACATCTTTCTAAGTTTTTAAGAGCAATATTTAAATTTTGGCCCTGTTTTTGGGCCTTTGTCCCATCATTATTTTTGACTTTGTCCAGATTTCTTGTACTAAAAGGTTGAAATGTATGAACAGCCAGCCTTCTACCAAAGCTCAAAGGCACTTTCCAAAGCACCAGACCATTCAATGATCAAACTAGGCAGTGCAAAAATCAGTGGTCAGGGTGCTTCAGAATTTTTCTGCTGCTGAAGAGTGCTCCTCTTGTGGGCTTTGAGAATCAATTTTCAGTCCTATTTCTGTATTGCTGTGCAGATAAGTTCTCTTCTGGGAAAATATTTTATGACTAAGAGTATTTTTTTTCAGAGAACTTTTTTTTTTGCTAACTTTTTAATGGTTTTGAGGCTGTCACATGACATTTATGTTCGTGGAAGCAATGTGGAACTTCTGTTTTTAGTGTAAACTTTTGTTTTATTCAAGTTTACCTTTTATTGATGATAAATAATTTTATATTTTTTAGGGACAGGGTAAAGCGTGTTTTGTGCTTGTCACTGTGTAATTTTTGGTAAAAACACTGCTTTTTTCTTGCATATCTTTTACCGATTATTGCTGACATCTCTTGCTGTGTTTCAGGCTTCTTTCTCGGCTTAATCATGGAACAGCTTATTGTTTCCTTTATTTTGTTCTTCCTCCAGATAAACACACACACACACACACACACACACACACACACACACACACACACACACACACACACACACACACACACACAGAAAAGTACATTTCTAAACAGCCTTTGCCAGTTTAGCAGGCTGCTTCTTTGCCTCACTGATCCTGCAGTGGCCATGTCAGATTCCTCAACTCCTCATTTTCTTCCTTGGGTGCATTTGATGCATCTCCTTTGCCCACCATGGACCAAGGTTTAAACACATCCTCTGTGGCAGTTGGAGTGTCTGCTGTGGGTGTGGAAGAACCACTCTTTCAAGTCTCAGAGGAAGGAATGAGGAATAATTATATGCCTGGCCTTTTCCATGGGGAGATGTCCCTGACAGACTTGATAGTCTCTCCTTTGATAATCACATCGCCACAGTAGTCAGGAAATCCTTCTATGTGGCACACCTCATCATAAAAGGATTCTCATCCAGGAAAAAAGAGGTCATTGTCCCCTCTACTCGACACTCATTAGACCCATTATAGAGTACAACGCCCCTTTTGGAATGTACCTCACAAGAAATCTGCAGCAGCAAGAAAGGCCACAGAAGTACCTCACAAAGAGGATTACTGGCCTCAAACAAATGCCCTACACTGACCGCCTCAAAAACTCCAGCTTTACTCCGTAGCATATCGCCTACTCCAAAGTGATCTCTGCCTGACATATAAAGCTATGCAAATACAGAGCTGTTGGACATGCTACACCTAAAGAAATCCCAATCCCTCCGAGCTACACACTCTAGGGACCTATACCTTGTCACCACAATAAACAGGACATGCTGGAGGGATAGATTCCTATCCCAGAGACTTCCCATACTCTGGAACAGGCTACCCATCTATTTCAAGCAAAGTTCTTCATTAGCACTCTTCAAGAAAAATCTTGATGAGTGGATGGGAAATAGGAAATACACCCCAGGGATCACTTCTGTGTCTCTGCTCGACAGTGGCACAGGAAAATAACTTTCTTGGGTGGCATAAGCCAGGGAACCTTATTGGCTAGGCTTATGTAGGCCCTTGGGCCGATAGCCTAGTACCTACCTATGAACCTATGAACCTATGACATGAGTCAGTCTGCTTCTATGGATATACCTGTAAAACACTTATCTTCCCCTGTCTCTGTTGCCCCAAATAGGAAAGATTTATTGGGCTTAGCTCAGGGCTTAGTTCAGGCTCTTAACGCTTCATATTTTGGCACTACTGATCAGACAAAAAAGAAATTATTTTTTTGAAGATTCTCAGTGCAATGACCTGGGAATGGAATTAGAGGGGACAAATTCAGTTATTTCTCCTCAGATTCTGACTCTAAAAGATCTAAAAGGTCTTCCCTGGACGGATTTTCTTTTTCTAAAACCACATCTAGAATGACTCAGTATTTTCAGTGGGGGCAAAGTGATATCCAAACAAAAAAAAAATAAGTCTACTGCTGTCCCTTCCATCTTTCCAGCTTTGGAAGATGTTTTATTGCAATCTGCAACGTGTCCGACAACTAGCCTGCAGCTCTTAAGAAGGTAGATAGACAGTATAAGGTTTCTCAGTCTTACAAAAGATACACATTTTTATTTTCTAACCCCTGACCTCTTCCTGCACTGATTTACTTGTCAATTTTTTCTGTAGCCAGATGTTTAGTAAATGCTAATTTCTCTTCCTCTGACACTGATGGGAAAGCTCTTGATAGATTTGGGAAAATAGTGTATTCTTTTGCCACTCTTACTTTTAGAATCTTTAATTGCCAGGTTCACATGTTAAAGTTTTTGCTTGCTTCTTTTGATAATAAGAGGAACATTACTGCCACTTTTCCTTCATCTGAGACTAAATTTTCTAAAAATGCTATTTATTCTTTTTCTCAAGTAGCCACATATTCTTTGAAGTGCTCTTATGACCCAGCCACTGCATCTTCCAGAGCAGCAGCTACCAGGTCTGCTATGAGAAGACTTGCTTAGTTAGGTTCTCAACATTTGTTTGAAGATGAAAAAGCTGAAATTTTGAATTCTCTCCTTGATAGGGAGGTTATATTTGGACCATCGCCTATTGAGGTCCTGAAAAAAAAATGATGGGAGAGAAAAACAGTCTTAAGGGCTGATTCAGATTTTTCAGACTTCCCTCTCCACATTTGTCAAAAAAGGTTTTATCTTTAATTAAGATTCCTTTTGTAAAAAGAGCAAAATAAGCAGACTCAGCAAACTTCAGAGAAGCAGACATTAAAAAAAGGAAAATGGAATGGAGGCTGTAAAAAGAAGGGGAGCCCCCCAGAAAGAAGGACAGTCATGAACACTGAATGACTTGGCAATGTGTACCCCCCATCCCACCCTGGCTATTATTTTCCCCAAAATCTGGATCTCCATTTCTCTCACTGGCAACTAATAATCTCAGACAAATGAGTTCTAAGACTTTTCCATCAAAGTGCAGATGGCAGTGGGAGTCCCTACCTCCTTTTCTGGGGATTTCTCCCCATCTTCCAGATCAAATTTCTTTATTTCCTCCTGTCATTTAGTGTCTGCTGGATCAAGGGATAAAAGAACCTGTCAGTTTCTCATCTCTCTCTTTCAGAGAAAGCTTTTTATTAAATGATGTTTTTGGTAGCAAAGAAAGAAGCTTCTTGGAGACCAATCTTAGATATTTCCTTTCTCAACAAGTTGAAAGTTCCAAAGTTCAAAATGCTATCCCATTACAACCAGCTTCTTATTTTTCTCCTTTCAGTTTTTTGATGACTTTATATTTAAAGGATGTTTGTCGTAACATTCCATTAGCCACATATTTCAAGCATTTCTTAAGATTTTCTATGCCTGGATTACACTTTCAATTCTCTGCATTACCCTTTGGGTCATTCATTGCTCCAGTGGTCTTTATTGTAAACTGCCAGGTATTCACATTTTCCTTATTTGGACAACTTCCTTATCTTTGCAAAGTCTTTTTTGAAATATCAGAAATCTTCCACTTGGATAAGAGAGCTCCTATGAAGACTAGGTATGCAGGACAAATTTTAAAAACCTTGTCTAATTTCATCTCACAGAATAGTATTCATGGGGTCTGTCCTGGATACAGCCATTCAAAGAACTATTCTGTCATTGGAAAAAGCAGATTTATATCTAGATCTGTTCCTGATTTTTTACTGTCAGATGAGGAAAATTCTCAGGATTCCAGGACTCATGGCATCTATGCTATTCACAATTCCTCTACTCAGACTCCACGTGAAAAGGATTGAGTGGTACCTAAAATCTGTACGGTCCTAATATCAACATCACCTGAGTTTTCAAATTCCAGTTTTGTAGAAAGGGAACTGCTTTGGTGGAGAGACTATTTTATTATGAATTCTGGTCTTCTATTTTCCCTTCCATCTCTAGTACAGTTTGTAACAACAGATGACTCAGACTTTGCTTGGGGTGCTGTGTCTTTGGGGGTAAAAGTGTAGGGCTTTTGGAACAAAAAAAAAAAGATAGACCAAAACACATAAAGATCAAAGAGATGGCTGTAGTTATAAATGCACTAAACTCTTATCAGCCATCTGTGGCCCCCGGGATCCCTACAGCTGATCATAGCCAACACCTCAGTGATGTGGTTAATAAAAAACTCAGGGGGGGGGGGTCAGAGCTTACTGTCTGTGCAGAGTAGACATGGTAGCCTGGAAAATAGCAATTCTAAAGGACCGTTCACTGTAGGCATCTTAAATTCCATCAGTGTAAAACTTTGTGGCAGACAAGCTGAGCATGACCAGGACAGACCCTCAAAAATTGAAAGTGAATCAGGAGTTATTCCAGGATTTGATACAGCTATGAGGAACACCTTAAGTAGATCAGTTCACTTCCATTCATAGCAAATGACTGGCAAAATTTCTGCTCCAGGAGTACTTGCAAGCGGGCCTGGAAAACCGATGCATTCTTATTTTACTGGACAGGAATACTCCTATAGCATTTCTACCCTTTCTACTATATGCTTTTCTACCCTTTCCACAGATATCTGGGGTCATTCTGAAGATTTAGAAGGGCACTCCAAAGATCATTGTGGTGACCCCTTTCTGGCCCAAACTACAGTGGTTCGCACTTTTTTTGAAAATGGATATGCGCAGTCACCACAAGCTACTTCACAGACTGGACCTACTCACACAAGATGGGGGTTGTTTTAACCCCCCTCCCCCCCCCCCACACACAGCTTGAAACAACTTCAACTGGCTGCACGGTATTAAGGGAGGCAAAGAAACCTGCTACTAGGAAATCATGCATTAGCAAATGGAAAATATTTTTCGGTTGGTGTCTCATTAGGAACCAAGACCCTTTTAAGACTAGGCTTTCTCTGGTTCTACAATATTTGTATGAGTTATTATTCTCTGTCCTTTCTTTTTTCTGTAAAGATTAATCTTTTGGCCATATCTACATCCCTGCCAATGGATCCCCCTCTTTTAATGCAGTCTCATATCAAGCTGTTGTTGAAAGGGGTTCTACATACACATCCACCTTTGGATCTTAATTTTGTTTTAGAAGAGCTAGCTTTTGCTCCATTTAAACCAACTCAGCAGGCTGATTTTAGTTTTTTAACATGGAAAACCAGGGTTGTTGATTGTTCTGATTTCTGCAAGAAGAGTGTCTGAAATGCAGCCTATTGTGGTGGGTCAAAATTATCTAATTTTTCACAAAGATAGGGATTCTTTGAGAAAAAATATCCTTCATTTATGCCTAAAGTGGTATACTAGTTTACTTAGAATCTAGTTTCCCATCTTCTTTCCACAACCTAAAAAGAGGGAGAAAGGATTCTTCATACGCTGGATGTCCACATATAACTCAGATACTATCTTGCCAGTTCTAAAATCTTCAGAAATTTTGATCAGTTATTAATTTCTTATGAAGGTAAGAAAAAAGGACAACCAGTGTCAAAATGACTGATTTCCAAATGATTGTTCCATGCTGTTTACTTTTGTTACTCCCATAATAATTAAATTCCAGGCAATGCCAAGATATATTCTGAGGCTCTTGGCTTCTTCAGTGGCTTTTTGGAAATGTGTAGACTCTAGAAGTATTCTAGAGGCAGAAACGTAGTCCCCTGTTTATACTTTTACAAAGCATTGCAAACTAGACTCATTTTCCACCTCTAGAGCAGGCTTTAACACCATACTGCAGGGTCTCCTGGACCCTTATCCTTCCTCCTCCTCCTTCTAAGCTTTGTTTTTTACCCATATAACTTAGGCTACTGCAGTAATGATCTAATGTTAAACATACTGGAGTTGTTTAAGTAAACCTATCATAACAGTAAACGTTCGGATAGATCAGTGATGTAGTAGCTACTTTATCCATGACCCTTGTTTTTTATAGGTCTTTTGTGTGCCTTGGTGAGGACATTGTTTTTTATTGTATAGCATTGACCTTGTTCAAGAATCTAGCCTTCCCCTTTCAACTGACATGAAATCTCTGAAGGGTCTGATGCCCAGACCTCTGATTTTCTCTGTGCCTATTTCAAGTTTTCAGTCTTCTGGGAATGTGGAAGGTACCCTTAATGTTTGGAAGCTGTCAGGGTGCTATATCCTAGGCAGCATATAACTGATTTAGCTTAGACTACTGCAGCTGTGATCTATATGAACAACTGTTGTTATAGTAAGTTTAGTTACACGACTGCACATTAAACCACTTGATCGGCACATTGTAGTGCAGTTCTTAGCTGGAACCACTAATGTAGGCTTAGCAAATTTAGCTAAAGCAGATATAGACTGTTAAAATTAACCAAAAAACAATCAAGAAATGAACAATTGTCACTCATCTCTGTTGTTAAATGTATTGCAGCTATCACAAACCAGCAGCAGTTTAAAAGAACATAACAATAACAGCTTGGGAGGGTATTCTGGTGTGACTTTTGCTAGGCTTATAGACCGGAATGTCCTAAGGTAAGTAAATATTGTTTATCTCCACCCTTGTCATTAGTTGGATATGTTAGTACTGTGTGGGTGGAAGTTATAAATGTCATTTCAGAAAAGTAACTTGTAATTTTTAAAACTGAAAGTGTTGCAAAGTCATCTGGGAACAAATTCCGAACATTCCACAGGGAATGCATGCAATAACAATCAGAACATTGCAAACATACGTTTGTATAAAAATATTTTCAGGTAAATGGAAGGAGGCAAAGTTTCTCACATGTAGAGTTTTACTTCCCTACACCAACTCCTTTGTATTACAATCAGCTTATCACATTTGGGTTCATCAGATTCAGGGCAAGGCATATACTTGGCTTTTTCACACAAACACAGTATTGGCCTTTCTTCTTTCTTCAGCAATGTCACAATGGCTAAGTAGCATTTCTGAAATGGTGTTCTGATAGTTGCATAGTTGGAACACTTGTGATTTGGATGAAGTGGTATATCTTCTATAGAAACTGAGTATAGTCACCTACAGCCTAAAATGTAGTCATGGCTTAAGAAATACTTTTTTTGCCAATCAAACTTTCCCAGGAAACAAATGCAAATAAATAATTAAATGTGTTTGCAATTTTGTGTTTTAAGATAGGAAAAGAATGTGACACAATTCTTCTTTATTCAGAAGTGTTGTGGATTAGTCATGAAAATACCCGGGAGCTTGTGAAATGAAGGAAAACATTGTCGAATGTCTGACAACATTGTCAGATTTTGTGTTTAGCTTTAAGTTAAGATCCAGCATGGGTGGTAAGATTAATTTATTTGACAGACACATTTAATCCAATGAACTCATTAAATCTGTCAGTACAAGGCAGTGATCAAAATAGACTAACACTGTATGACAAGGTAAATGCATTTCTAAAACAGCTGAGTAGTTAGACAGCCTATGCTGACAGTATAGGACACGTTCACCTGTTGTCAGACTTTCTGATCAGGGCTAACACTGACTTTAAAAGCTTCAAAAATTTTCAGTATACATGAGAATGTTTGTAGCATCTTTGAATTTTGAATCTGAGATTAGTGACTAGATTTGAAACCTGTTCTTTTTGGACTCAAACAAATTTCCTTACTGGCAGCTAGGTGCAAGCTGATGGAACTTGCATGTAACATGTCTTGATACTGAAGTTTAGGTGTCAGTGGCTGCAGATGTTTTGGTTCAGTGTAAAAATCTGAACACACAACTTCCTCATCTATGATAAAACTGCTGCTGTTCTGTTCTACAGCACTACTTATTTCTGTGAAACCCTTCTTTCTGTTGTCTGTTATAACACACACAAAAAAAAACAAGCTGCCCTCTGAGGATGACCTTCACCTCGGCCTCATTAGAATCAACGGCTCTGCTCTTTAAAACAGCACAGACCAATTGTTCTCAATGAACTATGCATTGGCATGATGACATTTTGTCGAGATTATTACTGCTGTATATTAACAAAACTGATGTTGATTGCTTTGGATGGGTCACAATAGCACTCCTTAGTTCATAGATATATCTTGGCACAGAAATGCTTGGAGACCATCGTTGTAGGGTGTACATCACTGCTGTTTTACCTTTAGTGTATCCACAGGTCACCTTTTGAACTTGTCTTACAAGATGCTATACATTGCAGTCCTACTGTGTGTCTTCAGTGTGTCTTTTTATTTTATTTTTTGTCGTATATTTTTACAGCTTGGAAGTAGAACTTGCAGGTGTCTAAAGGAAGACTTCAAGATGCTGCAGTTGGACTACCTATGGTTAAGCTACCAGATAACTCTGTTGTCCCCTCACCCAGATGTATCTTGCAGCTAATACTCATAGAGCACAACACCTTTCCTCAGCAAAGGTGGCACAAGTCCTTATCATGGGAACACAGGTGGCAGTGCTGTGCAGGTTTTAAACATGTATTTATTTACTTACTTATTTTGACTTGTTAACTATACAACATCCTCCCAAAATGTTCCAGCACCTTTGCACAACATAGGATGTACAGTACCAGTATGCTTTGCTTGGTATCTACAGCAGTAGTCAAACTCCTCGTATGCCCCATGTTGCACTTGGGGAAATGCTGAGTGCACTGTGTAAATAAATAGTACATTGATAGATGCACTCTTCTGTTTGTGAATTATACACCTGGCATTACAGAGGATGAGATTCCCTACATGCAAGGCTTAGTATGTCATGTGGAGAGCACCTCCAAATTTCGTCTAGCATTTCTGTCAAAACAAATCATTCCTGTATGTCTAAAGTAGTATATTCCTTAGTTCTGCTTCATCAGTTATAACAACAAAGGAGAGCATCTACTACACACTGTGGATGCCTGTAGGCTGTTAGGTTTCAGCCAGGTTAGGATCTCCAGATCCCACCTTACTCGTGTGATAGCCCTAACCCTACCCCTACCTTTTCCCCAACCATAAGCCTTCAAATTAGGGCACTAAACACCCTTTCCCCTAACAATAGCACTATACAGAAAATTATGTTGGCAAGTTAATGTTTGTCTTTTGTGTATTTGGTTAACCATTTGGAAAAGGAAATTGTTTCCTTTTTCAGTCTGCTTACTTATTCACAGAAGTAGCGGGTGTACAGAACATTAGTTTAATCTTTTAGGAAAAAAGTACTTCATTTCAATGACAGTTCTTTTTATATATGCATTGTGTGGATTTATGAGATTTCTTCATAATCATCAAACTTCTAATGTGTACCCCACACACCTTGCTAATTATGCATGCCAAAAATATTTGTTTGTGTGTGTTTCTACAGAAAGACACTGAGGACAGTCTGTTTGCTTATAGAGCAATTTCTTTACATATAATAAATAAAATTTGTATTTCAATTGCAATTTAAAGCAGTTTACTTACAGTTCTCAAACACACACATACACACATATATTTTTGCTCACAGGCATATACATACAGATATATATTTTTTGCATATAAGCACACACACACACACACACACACACACACACACACACACACACACACACACACACACATATACTAGGATATATATCTTTTGCACATAAATATACACACACATACTTTTCTATATGTATGTATGTTTATAGTAGACATGCACGCACGCACAGGCACACACACACACACACACACACACACACACACACACACAAACACACACACACACAGGATTTCATTAAGTATTTATGATACACGTGTGTGTGTGTGTGTGTGTGTGTGTGTGTGTGTGTGTGTGTGTGTGTGTCTCTGCCTGAATGCTTGCCTAAGCAGCACACTATACTTCTAATGTTATTTTTACCTCTACCACTGTAAATTTATTTAATGGAAAATGGTAAGAACTCAAATTAAAGATTTAAAGAATGTTTACAACATATGTTAGAACTATTGACATGCTTTGTGTGCTCATACTTGTTCCATGTGGTTTTGTTTTAAGTGTAGCTGTGTAGTACTTGTATACAGTATGAATTAGTAAATGTATATTTGGAGGGATGTACATATTTTTCTATCTACCCAGACAGACAGGCACACACATACACACACACACACTTCTAGCTAGTAATAGGAGATTACTCCTTTTCACATCTGGGGTAGCGCCTACGCTCATTATAGACAGTGGCAGCCTGCAAGTTACTCAAGGCAAAGGCACAAATTCATGCCATCCTCTTGTCTCTTGGGGTTATGTAATGGTTAAAATTGGGTTATATTGACTAGGTTTGTAAGGATTGTTAAGCCATTAGCCTGGTAATCTCCTATAAACCTATGAACTTATATCCACATCTAGAACTGTATGTGTGTGAGTGTGTGCCTGTGTGTGTGCGTGTTGAGATATTGTGGCTGTTTCATTTATAAAAGTTTCTGTTAGTGTTATAAAATGTACAGTTTATGTACTACATGCTATGTGAAAATACTCAGTAGTGGTGTATATTCTGTGTATATGATGGCAATGAAAATCTAATGTTAGTCACCTGGAAAAACTGTTTTTGAATGGAGGGCTTGTAGCTTATAACGTCAGAGACATTTGCCTCTCATAGGTTCATAGGTTCATATTAGGCTATCTGCCCTAGGGCATTTATAAGCCTAGCCAAAATGTGTTTGGCTTTTGCCACCCATTTTAAATTTATTTTGCTATGCCCTTTTTCGAGGTTAGTATACTGTGCCTCTGTCTAACAGTGACACAGAAGTGATACCCGGGGTAAACCTACGATCTCCCATCCACTCATCAAGATTCCTCTTGAAGAGAGTCAATGAGGGACTCTGCCTAACCTGGACTGGGATTTTATTCCAGAGTGAAGGGAGCCTCTGGGTTATGAATCTGTCCCTCCAGCATGTCCTATTTATTTCAGTGCTGAGGTTCAAGTCTCTCGAGCACGTAGCTCGTTGGGATTTGGATTTTCTGAGGTGCAGCATGTCCATTAATTCCGGGTTGGACATGGCTTTATACGTCAGGCACAGATTGCCTCTGAACAGGCGGTATGTCACTGAGTAGAGCTGGAGTTTCTTTAACCGGGCAGCATATGGCATCTGTTTGAGCCCTTTGATCCTCTTGGTGAGGTACTTTTGGGGTCTTTCCATTTGCTGCAGGTGTCTGGTAAGGTACATCCCAAAAGGGGCATTGTAGTCAATTATGGGCCTGATGAGGGATGAGTAAAGAGGCACGATGACCTCCCCTGATCTAGATGTGAATCCCTTCATGATTAGGTGGGCTATATAAAATGTTTTTCTAACCCCTTTGGCCACGTGGTTGTCAAATGAGAGATTGCTATCAACTTGGGTCCCCAGGTCCCTAATTACTTCTTCTGTACTTAATGGATTACCACCTATGTGGTAATTTGTCATCTGCGAACTTGGTCAGCCACAGTCCTTCCGTGTTGGCCTGTACCTCCGAGAAATATATACCGAACAAGAGAGGTCCCAGGACTGAGTCTTGTGGGACACCACTTGTAACTGGTTTGGAGTCTGACATGGCTCCAGCAATTCTAACCATGTGGGTTCTGTCCTTGAGCCAGTTTGCAACCCATCTAGTGACATAGGGGTTTATATTTAAGCTGGTGAGCTTATCTATAATGCCCGAGTGGGGTATTGTATCGAAGGCTTTTGCGAGGTCCAGGTAGGCTGTGTGGCCCACCTTCCCCTCGTCAATGGCCTTGGTGACTGTTTCAAAGAAATAGATCAGGTTTAAGAGGCAGGATCTGCCCTTAACAAAGCCGTACTGGGTAGGATCCAGTGTCTGTAGGTCCCCAATATCTTTATTTATGAGGTCCATGATGACCCTCTCCATAGCTTTGCAGACCAAGCTAGTCAGGCTTATGGGGCGATAGCTTCCAGGATCCGTTGAGGCACCACCTTTGTGGAGAGGGACCACTGTTGCTGTACACTACTCTTTGGGTACATATCCTGTAGTAAGGCTGAGATTGAACAGTAGTTTTATGTTTGGGTTTAGTTCTTCTTGGAGTTCATGTAAGACGCAGCCCGGGACACTGTCTGGTCCCATTGATGCTGTGTTTTTTGCTTTGGAGAGGACGGCTTTTACCTGAGCATCTGAGATGTCAGGGGGGCAGCACTCTGCTGGGATAGATATTTGCCCTTTTGGTGGGGAAGGGGGGGAGAAGTTTGCGCTGAACCTGTCAGCTAGGATGTTGGCAATGTCTGTGGGTTCGGTGTATTTTTTGTCATTTTGGACTAATTCTGAGCATATCTGGGAATTCCCACCCAGGTTCCTAACATAACTAAAGAAAGCCTTGTGATTATCCTTAGTGTCCTGTGCAATTTTTCTCTCGAAGCTAGCCTTAGACGATTTTTTGAGTGCCCGTAGTATTTTGCTAATACTGATCAGAGATGCCTTCCCTTTTTGGGATTTTGCTCTTTCATGTAGTAGCTTCCTTCCTCTATTGTATAATTTGTTTGTGGCTGGGGTCCACCAGACAGGACGCCTGCCTTTGGAGGATTGGGCTTGGTTTTATTTGGGATTGCATGATCGATGCATTTCTGAAGGTGTTCATAGAATGCGTTTATAAAGGATTCTGCGGTCTGGGCCGTATTTTCCACAGGCCCGGGGGCTTTGAAGGATTCCACCTCGGTTTTGAGGAGTGTGAAATTTACTTTAGAGAAGTTTTTCACTGTGGTTTTCTGGGCAGGGGCTGGGGTCGGGATGTGAATATCTAGTGAGATTAGTTTATGGTCTGATCTTACCAGTGAGGGATACACTTCTGGTCTGGAGCATAGAGTCCCCATGTTGGTGATGATCAGGTCCAGTATGTTTTCCCCTCTTGTGGGAGTGGTAACAAGTTGTTCCATAGCATTTGAGTTTATAAATTCTAGGAACCTTTGGGCTAGGGTGTTGGAGCTAGAGTAATGCTCCCAGTCTATGTTTGGGTAGTTGAAGTCGCCCAATATAATGGTGTTTGGAGAGGCCTTCATATTTTCCAGTGTTCTCAGGAAGGCCGAATGGGGTTCCTTGGTTTGGGAGGGTGGTCTGTAGCAGGCTATAAACTGGAAGGCAGTTTTACCCACTGTTAGTTGTACATGGATAGTCTCTGATGCTTTGTGCTTTGCCACCAACCTGGAGGTGTGGGTATCTTTGATGAATATCGATACTCCCCCTCCTTTTGTGGTTCGGTCCAAGTTTTGGGGCCGAAAAGCATGGTATGAGGTATAACCTGGTAGTGCTGGGGTGCTCTCGGGAGTCTTGAACCAGGTTTCTGTTACTGCACAGATATCGATGTTCTCCATGCTAAGGAGAGTTCTGAGTGTGTGCATCTTGAGGTTTAGACTTCTGGCATTGAGTAGCCTTACTCTTAGTTTCTTATCCCTTGTGATACCTATGGAGGTGGGTTTGTCTTTTGAGCCTTGCCTAAAAAAGGCACTATGGGGATGGCAAGAGCCTTTGCCAATATCCAAAAGCCCAGGGGTAACAGGTGCAAGCCGTCCCTAGCGAAGCATCGTGGCTTGTCGAGCATGTCATCCCAGGCTGACAGGCATTGGATCCCCTTTGAATGACACCAATACTTAAGCCAATTGCTGAAATTTATCATCTTGTCTTCATATTGTGGCATCATTCTTGGTGAGGGTAAGATGCTACTCAAGGTCAGGGTCATACCGGCCTGGGCTACATGCTCAGAGAGCTCCTCTATGTCTCTTTTCATGTAGTCCAGGGAGGTATGTCTCAGGTAATTCATACCAGCATGGACAATGACTGAGTCATATTTGTACTTGCCTTGGAGTGACCTGTGTGCTTGTGTTATGTGGCGGATCCTAGCGCCCGACAGGCAGCTCACCGTGACCTTCTCCTTGTTCAGCCTGGTGAGCAGGACGTCAGTGTACCTGACAATAGAGTCACCTATTACAAATTTATCAGGTGTGTTGTTTAGCCTTAAGGGCTGTGACTGTTTGGCACACTGGCTTTGTGAGCTGTGTGTTGCACGTGTTTTGTTTTGGGGTAGCGGTTGCTTGGGTGTCTGCTTTGGAGGTCTCTGCTGCTTAGGCAGATTTTTATTTAGAGCCTCCGAGTATGTTTTTGTGTGTTTATGTGTTTGGTTTGCTGTCGTGGTAGGTCTATGTGAGACTGGAATTGTAGTGAGTGTGGTTTCCTTCTCCTCCTGACTGGTTACGCTAGTACTGAGTTGAGAGAGCTTAGCCTCCAGTTTGGCTATATGGTTGCATCTCTCACATGTGTTGGAATTTGTTGGGAGGAGGAGAGGGTTGTCTGTGTACATCAGGCAGTTGTAACATTGCCTCAAGATTCCCAGATTCACCAGCTGGACCGGAGAGGAGATTGACAACTGACCTTTGGACATGCTAGAATAGTATTAGGAATTCCTTTATAATTTTAAAAAAGGGCCAATGGGGAACAAGGTACTCAAGGGGAGTTTGTGAGGGTGTAGTGCTTTTAATTTTTTAGTGCTGACTTATATAATTGCTTTAGTGAGCAAGTGCCAGGCTTTAGAGTAGGAATAGGGTGTTTATTATGAGAACTAGATCTGTTCTAAGGGAAAAAATGAAGAGAAGACTTTGTGGAGCCGAGAATGGTTTAAACCCAATTAAGCAGCGCTGCCTGATGCTGCGCTATGTGCAAAATCGCGCAAAGCCGCGCTACAGTGGGTTTTATACAGGGGGACTTGAAAGAGCTTAAAATTGGCCCAAAACAGCCAATAGACTACCAGATTCTTGTGCTGGGAACACTCCTCCACAGATAGATGGGCTGCTCTAAGCTCCCCACTGCCACTGGTGAACAAAGAAGCCTCCCTTTATCCAAGAAAGGAAATGGGCAACACAGGAACTTTCCAAAAGTCCAGAATACAGCAAAGCCTGTATTTGGATTACTCTAGGTCAGGAAAGACGGGAAACAAGGATAATTTTTTTTCACAACAAACAGCAGGAAAATGCAATAAATATGTAACACAGGCTTGCTCACTTGAGTGTGTAGCCTCAACAGGTAAATGCAACAAACAGGGCAATCTTTAAAAGTGCAGGTGCAAAAACAACTTTAAACAGTTTAAAACAGTTCAAGAAGCAGAAATACTTGCAGTTTAGCTATATCGAACAGTCGCCCAGGTAGTAGCAGCAAAAAAAAAAAAAACACTTTTATCAGGTTAGCAGTCGCTCTTTTAGCCTCTCTGCTGCTAGCACCACTCTGCAGGACCACAAGGAGCTTGGCTAAGTAGTAACAAGCGCAAAAACCGCGCCAAAGCGGGTTTTATACAGGGGGACTTGAAAGAAGTAGAAATTGGCTCAAAACGGCCAATAGACTACCAGATTCTTGTGCTGGGAACACTCCTCCAGGGATAGATAGGCTGCTCTAAGCTCCCCACTGCCACTGGTGAACAAAGAAGCCCACTTTATCCAAGAAAGGAAATGGACAACACAGGAACTTTCCAAAAGTCCAGAATACAGCAAAGCCTGTATTTGGTCTAGTCAGGGTCAGGAAAGACGGGAAACCGGGATAATTTTTTTTTTTTTTTTTTTTTTTTTTTTGCAACAAACAGCAGGAAAATGCAATAAATATGTAACACAGGCTAGCGCACTTGAGTGTTCGGTATATATTTCTCGGAGGTACAGGCCTACATGGAAGGACTGTGGCTGACCAAGTGCGCAGATGACTGCAAACTGGGCGTCATAATCGACTCTCCAAAACAGTTTAAAACAGTTCAAGAAGCAGAAATACTTGCAGTTTAGCTAGATCGGACAGTTGCCTAGATAGTAGCAGGAAAAAAAAACACTTTTATCAGGTTAGCAGTCGCTCTTTTGGCTTCTCTGCTGCTAGCACCACTCTGCAGGACCACGAGGAGCTTGGCTGAGTAGTAACAAGCGCAAAAACCGCGCCAAAGCGAGTTTTATACAGGGGGACTTGAAAGAGCTAGAAATTGGCCTAAAACGGCCAATAGACTACCAGATTCTTGTGCTGGGAACACTCCTCCAGGGATAGATAGGCTGCTCTAAGCTCCCCACTGCCACTGGTGAACAAAGAAGCCTCCCTTTATCCAAGAAAGGAAATGGGCAACACAGGAACTTTCCAAGAGTCCAGAATACAGCAAAGCCTGTATTTGGACTACTCTAGGTCAGGAAAGGCAGGAAACAAGGATAGTTTTTTTCACAACAAACAGCAGGAAAGTACAATAAATATGTAACACAGGCTAGCGCACTTGAGTGTGTAGCCTCAACAGGTAAATGCAACAAACAGGACAAACTTTAAATTTCAAGTGCAAAAGCGTGCTAAAGCTGGCTTTAAAGCAGGGGGTTTGAAGAGATAGGAAATGGCCCAAAACGGCCAATAAGCTACAGGTCACTGGGCTGAAACCACTCCTCAAGGGACAGATAGGCTGCTCAGAGCTCCCCACTCTCACTGGTGAACAAAGAAGCTTCCTCCTATCCAAATAAGGATATGGGCAACACAGGAACTATGACACAGCCCAGAGATCAGCAATACCTGAAGACTGGACTATTCTAGTTCAGTAAAGGCGGGAAACAAGGATTGCTTTAATTCGGCTAGCACACTTGAGTGTGTAGCCTACCAGTTAAACTAAGCAAAACCAACTTTAAAAGTGCAAAAAACTCAGAAATACAGACAGGAATGCAATAAAACAACTTTGCAGAGCTTATTTAGTTAAGGAAACAGAGAAGTCTATATATACAGAAAAGCAGCTAAAACACACAAACACTTCAGATGCAGTGCAACCTAGAGCACTTGAGTTATAGCAATATTAAGGTAATTACAGTTATAATAAATGCTCTGAAATATACTCTATATTTCCAAAATGTTTGAGAAGCACAGTCAGAACACAAGGAGGTTCAGGCAAAAAAAATAAGTTTTTTTTTTCCCCCTTTTTCCCTTTTTTTTTTCTTTTTTCCCTTTTTTTTGAAAGGGGAAAAGGAGAAGCAGAAGGTCTTATCAAATGTTCTCTCAGTATTAGGTAGAATGAGCTAATGACACTAGACTGGGAGGAGTGTCACAGATCAGATTTACAGTAGGAGCGGGCAACTGCAAAGCCACCAAGTATAAGAGCAAGACACCAACTGGGAGAGTGGGTGGGAACAAAATAGCCTACAGACAGTAAGCACTTAAGCCACAGATGAAAGTTTTTAAACAGGTAAAGATTTGTAAAGATACAGAATGCTTTTAACTGCAGACAAATCAGTTACTTGTGCAGATTAGTTAATAGCAATAAAATACACTCGAAGACTAAAAAGCAGACAATAAAAGTGCTATATATTAATTGTTAGAAACAATAATCTGTATAACTAATCGAAAAAAAAACAGGATACTTATATATCTCAGCTAACTGTTGCGGTCAACAACTCTCACCCACTCTGTTCAGTGTGTATAGACCTCCACGCAGGACCTATTCTTCCTCGGGAGGTGATCACCCTTTACCAAAGACCCCTACTTATTCTCCTCCTTCATTGTCTTTGAAGCCCCTTGATATAGCACAGTCTTCCCCCTCTACGGTTCCCTTTATGGACCTCACTAAGGAGCCGCAGTTGCCTTTGTGGCAGGAGAGTTTCACTACAACCCAGGATGTTAGCTGTGGCATATGTAACTTGGTGTTTCACAGCCATCCAGGGACTCCGAGTCGGCAGGCTGAGCCACTTAGGAGAGGGGTGACCCCTGCCCTGGGCACTCACCCCTCTTCAGGTGGACCGGTCTTCCAGCTAATGGAGAAGGCTCTGGCATCGGTTGGCAATCCTGTGCTGTCACTGTCCCCGCCCTCCTCTGGACTGCAATGTACACAAGTCGCTCCTAGCGGACACAGAGTGCAAGGGCCTCTGGATATACTCCCACAGGAGACCCCTTTTGTGCTGTCTTCCCCAGCTTCTCCCTCTGAGGAGGTTCATCAAAAGAGCTTATGCAAGAGGAAGCACATGGACTCCACAGAGGAGTCCCTTACTGAAGACACAGACTTTATGATGGGGAAGGGTCCCCTCGCTCACCCTCTGAGGTATCCTTTGGTGATATTTTTGAAATTCTTAAACAGAGAGGTGGCTGGAAGCCCTCGAACCTAACCTCTGAAGAGTCTATGTTCCTGCAGACCTTTTGTGCCCAGCCCCCTACCTCTTGGGTTACTCCACCTGCCGACGAACTGGTTTGGCTCGTCGTGCAGCATGCGTGGAAGCTCCTGACACCGTTGAGGCCATTCCCCGGAGGCTAGATAAAATTTTGTCCCCTCCTGCTACTGATCCCCATTGGTTCAAAGGTCTTCCTGTAGATGCTTTGGTGGCAGCGGCTGCAACTAAAAAGTACCTGGCGGAAGAAGAAATCCAGACTGTCCATCCACCCAACAAAGACTCCCGGGCTCTGGACAGAATAGGGAAGCATAGTTTTGCATCAGCGACCTTTGCAATCAGGTCCCTGAACTATATTGCACACTTTACCAGGCTTTAAAGAGATTTAATTTCTGAGCTCTCTGAAACTTTGGCTGGTGCTGTGTCTGTTGAGGTCTGTGACAAAGTGGCCTCTCAGCTAGCCACCATTGAATCGATGTCAAACTCCTCCATGCGCCTGATATCTTACGCATCAGAAGGAGAAGCTAGAGCGGCGAGTTTAGGCATTGTTCTGAGACGACACACCTGGATACGCTTGTGTAATTTCACAGAACCCTTCAAGGCTTCCTTTCTCAACGCTCCCATCGAAGCCTCCTCATTGTTTGGATGCAAGGTTAAAAGCACACTGGCCAGATGTGAACAGGACGGTAAGACCCTTTCTGCCGTGGGTGTCCGTTTTTTTTCCCCTCAACGGGCTTTCTCCAGAGACCAGAAGAGTGGGAAGATATGGTACAAAAAGTCTCAGGGTCCTTTCCGTGACACACAGGCCGAATTCTCCCCTAGAGGCAGAGGGGGAAACTCACAGGGAAGACACCCTTTTCGGGGCCGAGGGGATCTGCATAACCAGGGTTCCAGAGACTCTTTTCCTGGCCAATCCTACCAGCGCTCCTGAAGAGCGGCCCAACTACTTTCCTCTGGAAGTGGTTGGGGGTCGTTTCTCTTTGTACCCTTCTGCCTGGCTAACCATCACCACCGATTCTTGGGTACAAAGGATAATAACCAGAGGTTATCATATTCCTTTCGACCTTTGTCCAGCTCCCCCAACAAACTTACCCAATGTTCCACCCAGTCAAAGGGAAGAAGCAGCATTAGAGATTTCAAAACTACTAAGAAAAAGAGTCATCCAATTAGTCCATCCAGACCAGATAGGATCCGGATTCTACTCTATTTTTGGTGCCAAAGAAAACCGGGGACTAGAGACCAATTTTGGATCTCAGTGTATTGAACAAGTTTGTAAAAGTACAAAAATTCCGGATGGTCACAATACAGTCTATCCTTCCACTTTTGGAAAAAGACGATTGGATGTGTTCGATAGATCTTCAAGATGCATACTACAACATAAAAGTGGACAGACCATCTAGAAAATTCCTTCGCTTCCATGTGGGAGCCAGTCACTACCAGTTCAGAGTACTGTCCTTTGGACTCTCTACAGCACCCAGAGTGTTCACAAAGTGCATGGCAGTCGTCACAGCTCACTTGCGACTACAAGGATTCCAGGTGTTTCCATACCTAGACGACTGGCTCATCTCTGCCCCCACCAGACATCTATTGGAAGAAACCCTGGCATACTCTCTCCTCTCTGCAGAAAGGCTAGGCATAACCATAAACTGGCAAAAATTCAATCTCACCCCATCTCAGTCCACAGAATTCATAGGGGTCATCTTGAATACAAAGAATTGCAGAGCATCCATTCCAGAGCACAGAATTCTTAGGATAAAGCAACAACTGATCCCAATCCTTTCAAGGGAGAAATCCACAGCTCACTCTGTTCTACAGTTATTGGGCTCCATGGCAGCCTCCATCACCATTGTCCCCCTGGCCAGGTTTCATTTGAGGCTTCTACAATGGCTACTGCTCACCCAATGGTAAACCTTTCAGTACCCTCTTTCAGCCAAGATTCGGGTAACTCACTGGTGCAAACAGGATTTAAATTGGTGGATGGCCCACAACCTGTCACAATGGTCTTGCCCCTTCTCCCCCCAACAGCCCAAGGCTACAGTGACCACGGACAACTCCCTGATGGGGTGCGGGGAGTATGTCAAGGACAGGCAGTCCAAGGTACTTGGTCCGAAATAGAGGCCCATCTGCATATAAATGTTCTAGAGCTGAGGGCGGTGCTTCTGGCGTTGCAAGCATTCCATCCCCTGCTGCCATCTGGGACTGCTGCGATACAATCAGACAACATGGAGGTGGTTTTGTACATCAACAAACAGGGCAGAACCAAATGTTACCCACTCTGTCGAGAGGCCATGAGGATATGGCATTGGGCGATGGCTACCAACTGTTTTCTTCTAGCAATGCACACTCCCGGGAGTTCCAACGTGATAGCAGACAGACTCAGCAGGTGTATACTACAACCTCACGAGTGGTTCTTGAATCCCTTGATAGCGGTGGAGATTTTCAACCGCTGGGGTCTTTGTTGCTGCGACCTCTTTGCGTCCTCGACCAATTACAAATGCAGCAACTATTTTGCCCTGATTCCCCCTCTGGGACAGTCACCCAGGGATGCTCTAGTCCACGATTGGCCCTCGGGTCTACTTTATGCATTTCCACCTCTCCCCCTCATTCCCCAGTTTCTGAAGAAAGCCCGCTGATTGAAGAGCAAAGTAATCCTCATAGCACCATATTGGCCTCGTCAGATTTAGTTCCCCTTCCTTTGGCCTCACCTGCTAGATCAACCGTGGATTCTCCATCCAACCCCAGGGTTGATCTCCCATCCACAGAATCTGATTCACCCCAACTCGAACAGCCTGAAGCTCACAGCTTGGCTCCTCCAATTCCCTTGATTTCCAGGCAGAATGATCTTTCTTTGCCAGTACGTGACATTCTTATTGCATCTCATAAGTCTTCCACCAGAATTACATATCTCTGAAAGTGGAAAAGATTTACTTTTTGGCTGAAAGAAAAACAGGTGGATCCTTTTTCAGCACCAGTGTAGATAGTACTGGAGTATCTAGCCACCCTATTTCAATCCGGTCTATCGGCCTCTACCATTAGAGTTCATTTGGCTGCAATATCTAATTTCCATGATGGTGCCCAAGACACCTCTCTTATGTCACACAAATTATGCAAGACTTTCATAAAAAGCGTGAATCATCTAAAACCCACTTTTAGAGAACCTACTCAGCCATGGGACCTGTCATTAGTCCTACAAGCTTTGACAATGCCACCTTTCAAACCAGCTTCTTCTTGCGACCTGAAATATTTGTCATGGAAAACCTTGTTTTTGGTCGCCATTACTTCTGTCAGATGTATCTCTGAGCTTCAAACCTTATGCATCAAGAGTCCATATTTGATTTTTCATAGAGATATAGTGTCATTGAGAACTAATCCTTCCTTTCTGCCAAAAGTGATCTCTGAAATGTCCATTAATCAAACCATTGAATTGCCAGTTTTCTTCCCCAATCATCCAAACAAAGGAGAGTATTGCCTACATACCCTAGATATTCACAGGCAACTTCACTTCTACTTGAACAGAATTAAGGCTTCTCGTAAATCAGACCAGTTATTTTTGGCCTATTCTGGGTCTAGATTAGGATGTGCTGTTGCTAAGATCACATTGGCTAAATGGTTGAAAGACTGTGTGACCTTCATTTATAGACAACATAATATTCCATTACCTCCTACCATAAAGTCTCATCCTACAAGGTTGGTGGCAACTTCTGCTGCCTTCCATGCCAGAGCTTTTTTACATGACATTTGTGCAGCTGCAACTTGGGCTACCCCTCATACCTTCATCAATCATTCCAAATTGGATTTGGCCTTCAGGGGAAGAGCATATTTTGGTTCTGTGGTGCTCAGGAATGTCCTTCCATGAGAGCCTTTCAGGAATAAAGGTAGCTGGGGACTCTGTCCCACATGTAAGGAATGAACGAGGATTAACAATATCAGATAAAGAAGTTATGTCTTACCATAATGTTCCATCTGTATTGTTGATCCTCGTTCAGTCATTACGACCCTCCCTCTTTCTGCCTCCTGTGGCTTCCAGTGGATCTCACCATCCGTTTCTATTAGGTCATTTGACCTGAGGTAGCCTCTACCATTTGACTTGCAAACTCAGTTTGAGGTAACAGGGAGAGGGGAATTCTGGGTAAGATTTATTAGCTCGAGAGTTTGTAGCTGACATGAGCTTGGAAGATGGCCGGCTCGGTTCCGAGGTCGGAACCAATACCCACACTTAATGACTGAACGAGGATCAACAATGCAGATGGAATGTTATGAGAAGACATAACTTCTTTTTTGTGAATCATCTGGAAAAATCCTAATTGATAGGAGAGCTTAGAGTCTGTAACATCAAAAATGTTTGTCTCTTTTACAGAGGAATTTTTCTAACACGAGAAAAGATTCTTGACTTTCAAAGTTGACTGTAAACTGATCAACAGTTTAACATCAGCTCTCTCAGTGTGAAAAAAGAAACTGAAACACAAGGACCAGGAAGAGTATCCGTTTTAGTAAATTCAGTTACTGGCTAGTAAGTACGGTACCTGGGATACCAGCAAAGAAGAAACTAAGAGAGGCTGAAAGAAAATCAATGACAAAAGGATCCTGAAGCTGTTCAGCAAAAAGCAGTTCAAGCTCCAGTTTTAGTGCAAAACAATGAGTTTCAGTAACCTAGAGGGAAAAATAAAGTCAAATGTGTTCAGAATAGATTAGATAAATGAATTTTGAAGTATATCAGATGTAACAAAAATCTGGAAATAATGGAAGATGCTTTAAATAGATATACAGATGAGCTAAAAAACTGCAAAAAACAGAAGCCAAAATAAAGAAAAGGCTGGCTGAGTATGACACTGCTCGAGAAGATATGTTTCAAAAAATGGTGAAATTAGAGGAAAGAGCATGTAGCACAATCTGAGATTTTCTGCTGTGTCAGAGAATCTAGAAGAGACAGACTGTATTAATTTTATGAAGGCATAAATAAGCAACTGGACTGATGTTCAACAGCAGGAATTGTTAATTAAAAGGGCACATTTTGTGTGTGCTCCAAACCTGGCCATGATAAATTAGCCAAGACCTGTATTAATAAAGATGCAAACCTACCAGCAGAAAGGATTGATCCTGACAAAACTGTGGCAAAAGGGCAAAGTAGTAAAAGTTGGGGACAGTAGAGTGTTTGTGTAAAATGAGTATTCATTGTACACCAGGAAGAAGATAAACAGATGTATTCTAGTAATCAGGGAATGTCGAGAGGCAGGCGTGAGATTCAAGCTGCTGTATCCAGCTTTTTTAAGAATATTCTTTTCCTGGGGAATCAAAGGCATTTTGTGATGCAGAACAGGCTAATGAGGAAGTACAAGAAATTGTCTAGCAAAAAATTAGCCATCTAGCAGAAGGGAAATTGGCTTCTCATTCTTCTCATAATAAAACACACGGAGAGACTTTACTAGTGAAATCTTTACCACTGTTCCAAATGAAAATGCTTGAGAGACAAAGATAACACAGGAGTTGACCAGAAACTGATAAAAGCTAGCTTTGTCAGGATAAATTCTTTCTAATGGCATGTTTGCATCTTTACTAATAAAGGTCTTGGCTGCTTTGTCATGGCCATATTTAGAGCATACACATAGTGTACCCTTTCAAGTAACAGTTCAAACTAGTTCAGTTGCTTATCTGTTCCTTCTAGTTTCTCTTGCACAACAGAAAATGTCTCTGTACTTTTCTTTCTAATTCTGTCATTTTTGAAACATCTCATACTCAGCCAGCTTTTTCATTTCAACCTCTGACTTTAGCAGTTTTATCAGTTCATCTGAATATCTATCGCCTTAAAGCTTATTCCATTTTCCCAGCCTTTTGTTATTTGAGTTGGCCTACTCTTTTATTGTTTTGTTTATTTTAATCAGCTCTGAGCACATTGACTTATTTTTTTCCTCTAGATTACAGGAAGTCATGTCTTGCAATAAATATGAAGCTTGAACTGATTCTGCTGAATAGGTGCAGCATTCTTCTGAGGCAGTATTTACTCTTTTTCTAGTTGATTTCTTTTAGACTCTCATGCTTCTTTGCAGGCATTCAGGCAGTGTACTTACCTACCAGTAATTGAATTTTACTCATGCTGACAATATCACTGGCTGTTGTTTCTCAGTTTTCACAGTAGGAGAGCTGAAGTTAAACTGTTGATCAGTGTGCAGCCATAATGGAAGTCCCCATGCCCATTTTTGGTGACATTAGTCAACATGAGCAAATCATTTAGAGCAAATGTTTAAACCTCTGAGTCGTAAAGCTTGAGTGCTTTATACCACCTTGATGCCTTTGGTAAGTGCTTTGTACCAGGTCTATGACAACCAACTGAAAAGTAATTTCCGCGAACGGCACATAGATTGAAAATGCTGTTAATCGAAATCAGTGTGCTTCTCCCACACCGCCCGCTAAATATATATTGCAACTCCGAGATCGCACTACAGTGAGGAAAAGGCAAATTTTCCAATCTTCACTGTACCACGATCTCACAACACCACTTTCGAATAACGATGTTTTCGATCTATAAACCCCTTTTTACAACCATGATACATTTTATTATTCATAGCAGCTATGTATGATAATTTGCCTTATGGAATAAAAAATAACTGTGTCTGTTTTGTCTAAAAGTGTAAAATTCTCTTTTTTTATTGTACTTTGATGAAGGAGAGCAGTCATTTGGGGTTTCATCATTCCTCACTACATCTGGGCTTCCAGTGACCCAGTCCTTTTCTGAATGTAGACAAGAGGCTTTGCAGACAATATCCCACCACTTCATTCATGGACTAGTTGCCATACCAGTCAGAATACTAGGTAGACTTTACCTGAAAACTGCTGTCTTTCCAAAGTCACTGGCCAGATCTAGCTACAGCAATCGTTTTAGCTGTGCAGACTACAGTTTAATGGCTTATTTCCATTGATGTAGTTCTTAACTGCCATATCAATTTAAATTTCTACTCTTTCTGCTTCAGTGATGTTGCATTTAGTGGCGAATGAAGGTAGACATAGAAACAGAAAAGATTAGTGCAGCTTTTCCCACCTAGTTTTTTGCTGCTCCTAATGAACAGGTAGCCTGACCCTGGTAAACTCAGTCTGATTTGTTCACCACTCCCTCTAACAATAGCTGTCTCATGTCTGTTTCTGTCCTCATTTGCCATATGATTTTTCATACTGATCCTGTATCTTTTTTTCATGCTGTTGTCCTCCAAACTGCTTCTGTTTTCAGTATCCTTCTGGATATGGGGATCTTCAGAGCTGCATTCATTGCTCATAACATAGTTCTATTATATTTGCAGAGGGGTAATAATTTTCCATTTCCTACTCGAAATGCATCTTCATAAACATATCTAAGTCTTAAATGTTTTTTTTTTTTTCACATTGCTTGCTAGCATACCTTTCAGCTGCACCTGATTTTGCCTCATATTTTTACACTGTCATTCATAATGTTTTTGATTTTTTGGTAAATTAATGAGGATTGCAGTCAGTCACTAATGCCAGACATCAGACTTTCACACTTCTTATTGTTCTGAATGCTGATATCTGTATATATATATATATATATATATATATATATATATATATATATATATATATATACACACACACACTCTGGTGTCTATTAGCCTTTCAAGTGAATTAAAGTAAGAGTTAAAATGACCAAGATATTGGGCCTTTCTCCTGTCATTATTAATAGCTTTGTCCAGAATATTTGAAAAAAAAAAGTTGAGAGGGATGCTTGCTAAGCTTTAGTTGAAACCAGCTTTCATTTTTTCCCTTTTTTATTGTCGCCTCTGTTTTCTCCGTCTCATAGGTTCTGTTTCACTCATAGAAAATAGAATTTGTTGCCCAGGTAGATTACTTTGTGTTTCTTTGCATTAAGCTTATGCTGATAATGTTTCTCAACTCTCCTGTTCTAATGTTTTCTCCTGCCCAAACTTTCTATCTGATGATTGGCATATCTTTGTTTTGTTTGAAAAAGACATACAATAATTGTTTTCCCTACCTTCTGAATAGCCATGTAGAAAGAAAATAAAACCCAATGCAAGCTGTTGACCCACCTAGACATACTCTGCCTGTAACCCTCCTTCTTCAGTCGGGGTTGCAATTACTGTTACCCTTTGTACGTGTTTTTTCAAAACATTTTTTAAGCCAGAACCAAAGCCAAAGAGTAGTTCCAAAACCATATGCTTGCATGGCATTATTTCCATTGTCCTGTTGTAAATTGTGTAGTGTATATATTTTGGCCTCCCCTCATCTACTGCGTTGGACTCTCCATAAAAAACACTGAATAGATTTATTGACCACTCTATGCAGCTCTGTGAGCTTGGGTCCTGTGTCCTCCGTCTGATTATGGTGCTGTTTTTTTTCCCTTCAGAATGCACACCATCATCTTTCCTAATAGATATCAAGAGATGAGTAGCTTGGGGCCTTTGTTTAGCTTCTGATGTTATGAAGAGGAAATAGTTTTGCCTTCCTCTGTTCTAGACCTGCCTCAACCTTATATCATCGTATTATAGAAGGCTCTTTCAGAGTTTTTACTACCTCTCCATTTAATTCTCAAGTATTTGGTGGTAAATCTGGTGTCTTATTACCTTATATGTCTTTTTTTAATTAAAAGCTGTTTTAGCAGCACAGATGCAGGAATCCTGTTACGCTTGCCAGTATAAATGCTCTTCCTTGGCTGCAAATGACACCTGTCCTTACCAAGTATAAAAGGTAGAGGCATTTGTATAACAATTGCTTAGTACGGCAGCCTTTATTTATGTATACAGAGGGAGCTGGAGTAGCACTAAAATGCTTGCTTTTTTACTTTAGCTGTCTGAAAATCAATACTGAAAATTAATTTAAGTTCCACAGTGAATGAAATCCCTGCTTTTATTATAAGAGCTTATCTGGCCCCAGGAGGATGTGCAATATCTTTCTAGCTCTTTATGTTGAAGATTACCACTTATGTATCAGGCTACGTTTAATAGATGGAGACCATCTGTAGCTCGCATTTGTTAAACTGATATTAATGCTTATGCACTAGAACATTATGTAGTTGTTCCTTTCTCTAGATTATATTTGGAATGATTTCATACTGAACTACGCTGGTGACCTTTTGGGAAATAACAGCTCAGAGGCTAGTGGTATTGGTTATCATCTGATGCAGATTGATAAAGCCAGTCACTTTAAATTTTCTGAAAACTTAATTCCCGGAAAATACTCCAGATCATGTGCTTGGATGATGCTTATTTTTCTTCCAAAACTCGTTACTGAGTGGTTAATTTGTTTTTCTCTTACATCCTATTTTTGAAGCATTTTGTTTCTCATGTATATGTGGAAATTGCTGTTGCCTGAAGCCAGCGATGACATTTAACATTGTTATAATCTGTTACTGCAGAAGTGCTTAGTGACTTGTGCAACTGCCTAACTTGCAGTGGGCAGGGGTGGGGCAGTGTCTTCTCTCCTTTAATACACTTATTACCCAAGCAATCTTTTTATATTTTCTTCCAAATGTATAGCAGTTAGTAGCATAAATCCATGGCACTGCAAGCTTTCAAACACTCTAAAAGGATTTTTTTGAGATGCACATATAAATGTGAGGTAGTTTGAGAGGAATTTGTGTTTTCCAGGTTGGAGTCATGAATGGTTAACACTAATGCATATATGTCTCCATTTGAGATCAGTTATCTCTTCAGTAAGTGCCTTTCATGTATTCATTCTGGGATTTTTTTCCTTAGAGTATCATGTTTGGGGCTGTACCATATTATATTTATATGATCCTTCTAATGCTCGGCTGCAAATTAAAACTCGGTACCCATTTACAGTGGAGGAACCGATCCCAGGACATGGAAAAGTGTTCTCTACACTTATATTAATGGATGTGCTGACCGCCACTGTTCCTCTTCTTTCACTTCACGTCAGATGTCTTAGTCTTTTGTTATAGGCATTGCAGGGAAATGACTGTTTCCTTACCAGAACAAAATCAAAATATAATTATTCCAGGTTGCATAGTATGTCAGTAGTCATAAGATACACAAGCTGGATCATTTACGTTTGCCTCTTTTGGACTTTCACAAGATATCCAGAGTACTTTTGCTGCCAAAACTTCAGTGATGCCCTTTGCTAGTACTAGCAGACAGAACCACACCTTGTTACTTAGCCAAAATGAAACTTGGGGATGGACAGAGGAAAGATTATTACTGAAGGGCATATTCAGGAAGTCATTAGTACCCAAATTGTCTGGTATAAGGCAGGAAGACAGATGGTAAGAATTTAAAAATTAGCATTTAAGACTGCAGCAGGAGTAAAGTAGTTTTTAAAATGTCTCTGTCTGAGGATAGATTGATTGAACACATTTTGTCAGTTTTGATGGTGTCGAAGATTAGCACAAATTCAGTTATTCTCCTTCTCTGACATACCGCCATCTCAGAGATGATATATAATTTAGTTAGGTTGCAGAGATTGCCGATGATAATAATGTAATTAATTGTATTTATTTATTTTTTAATGAAAACATTTTTTGTTTGATTTCATTAATTGAATGATGTTTATGGAAATGGCAGTCCTTGATCTGCTATATCCATTGTGCAGGCGTAACATGCCTTCAGATCTCAGTGTTTCTGTCACTGACTTCTCACCTGTTTCCAACTACTTCCTGTTTCAATAAGATGTTTGCTTCTAGGAATCTTTCTCCCAGTTGATTTGCCCATAAAAATTGCATTGGTAAGATAGATTTGGAAAAACATCCTTAAAGATTAATAGGTATTCATCACCATCCAACTCTGAGTAAAGCATCATCTGACTTCTCCAGATCATGCGATCCAGGCTCAAATGTTTCTGTAGCTGGCAGTTATTGATGATGAAGTTCTCATAGAGAAAGAAGACATTGGCAGTGCACGTGACTGTTTTAATAGATCATCACACTGATCTTAAATTTGTCTTTGTTGGGCTTATGTATAAAATATATGACATTGTTAGTCTCTGTAGGATTCATTCTTCCTTTTTTACCACAGGCTATTGAATGCACTTGATAAATGCAAAAAATGTTTGTGGAGCATTAAGGTTCTTCAGAAACAGAGGAAGATTCTAATCATCCAATCTATCCTAATCAACTTGCCAGTCCTTAAGCTGGTTGTCAGATCCGATTCAACACACCTACTGTTCTAGTCACAAGCTCCTTTAAACATTTCCCACCCATAAACTCCTAGAGTACCTTCTCTGTTCAGATCTCATTTGCTGCCTTCAGAAATAGATGTCTCCACTGCAGTTAAGTGCTCAGCCTTATTTTTCTTGCTAAATTTTTACTTTTTCATAAATGTTCACTGTTATTGTTATTCATTGTGCTTTTCTTAGTATTTTTTGGGCTATTTTAGCATTCAAGGCTTGTTTTACTACAGTTCTTTCCTTTCATATCTGCTTAAGCGGGAGGCCTACTGATACACACACACACACACACACACACACACACACACATATGTGTGTGTGTGTGTGTGTGTGTGTGTGTGTGTGTGTGTATGTGTGTGTGTGTGTGTGTGTGTGTGTGTGTGTGTGTGTGTGTGTGTGTGTGTATATATATATATATATATATATATATATATATATATATATATATCCACAACCCCTTTTTTCCAATTTTTGCACGTGGGGTCAGGGTGTCACTTCAGTGGCAGCCATCTAGAGCCAAGGTTTACACCACCAGATGGCTAGCCCTGCCTCGAGAGTTCATCCACACCACTCACTCGCATGCCCACTCACACCTATGGCCAGTTTAGAGTGGCAATCCACTTAATGCATATCTTCGGAATGTGGGAGGAAACCAGATCACCTAGAGGAAACCAACATGAACACAGGGAGGACATGGAACTCCACTCAGAAGGCACCCCAGCCGAGAATTGAACCAGTGTACCTTTTGCTGTGAGGCAACAATGCTATCCACTTTGCCGCTGTGTTGTCCTGTGCTTAGTTATTTTCCATTCTTGCTGTTGGTATTCTGCTGATTGGAGTTGTTGCATACAGTTGTCTGTGTCTCTCTTTAGATAGCTGTGGTGTGTTATGAGAAGAGTTTTTTAAAGTGCATTAAATGTGGTGAAACATTCTGTCCCAGAACACCCACAATCGTTGCTATCGTTTTTTTTTCTGTTATCTACTTCACAAATATTTTACAAAGTGTTTGGAAATAGTGATAGTAGCCCATCAATGCAGGAGCGTCCTTGTGTTTATGTTGTTGAATTAGTGATAGCTGATGGTCCTTAACAAATCTGTCCTTAACTCTGATCTCTCCATGGCCCTTCCTAACCATATATGGATTTACCAGCAAATGTAAAAAAAAAAAAAAATTCCCAGTTATTGTCCAGACCATACCACTCATAGGATCTATCTTGAGCTCTCAGTACTTTGTGTCCTTTCTTCCACTGCATCAAGGTGAAGAACTATCTTTTTTGAACTAGGGGACCCAGCCCTACAAAGTTCAGTTGCATATTGCCCTTTAGTTGTTATGGCTTAAGAAATGTGCATCTTCTCACTTCCAAACATATATTTCATTCAAAGGGTTTCAGAGCTAACTGTCCATTACCACTAGCTTTGTGGTGATTGCAGTATTCCATGTTTGTTGATGATAGCCCCGAGTAAGTAATCCTTGTATTTGTGGCAGAGTGAATATTGAGTACAACATCAACCGGCAGCGAGTGTTTCGACTTTCAAGTGAGAGTGGAAGCTGCTATGTCTTCCATTCTGAGCCAAGTGGGAAAGACATTTAGAGGTAGAGTTGACAGAGATGGATCAAATGGAAGTTGATAGAACGTTTAGGTTGTATGACCTGATTGTAAACACTTGCAGTGAGCTTGACTTTGGAGGTATGATTTTAATTGGAACCTGTGTTCTGAGAGACAGCCTTACAAGACTGTCTGCAAATATACAGAGCTGAGTATAGTTTTCTTTATTATAGAGTTTAATTGTTGCTTAGATATTTGTTGTCTCACTGTTCTGAGAGTCTGATCTGCATATATACAGAGCTGAGTATATTTTTTTGGTTTTATAGTTTATACCATTAGTGGTTGCTCAAATCTCTGCTGAAACTGTCTTCCCACCCCCCACCCCCATTTTCCGCCTTGTCTTCAGCTGATATAACTGTTTTTTATAGCTTGTGTGTTACCTAACTCAAAGTTCCCTCAATTTGACCTGTTAATAACAGCCTGCATTTAAATTGGAACCTGTGTTCTGAGAGACAGCCTTACAAGACTATCTGCAAATATACAGAGCTGAGTATAGTTTTCTTTATTATAGAGTTTAATTGTTGCTTAGATATCTGTTGTCTCACTGTTCTGAGAGTCTGATCTGCATATATACAGAGCTGAGTATATTTTTTGGTTTTATAGTTTATACTATTAGTGGTTGCACAAATCTCTGCTGAAACTGTCTTCCCCACCCCCCTTCCCTGTTTTTGGTTTGTAGTTTAAATTTGGTGGCTTTTGCAGTGCCCGCCCCACTGTAGATTTGATCTAGGACACTCCCCCAGTCCCATCTCTTTACCGCATTCTACCTAATAAACCCTTTCTGCACCTGCTTTTAGTCCTTTTTAATTTAATTGCATTTTTCAAACTGTGTGTGGTCCAATATTGCTACATACTCAAGTGTGCTAGCTTGCACTGCATGTGAATTGTTTTTACTACTGTTTTTGCTACTTTTCTGTAACAAAAAAAAAAAAAAAAAAAAACTGTAAGCCTGTTTCCTACCTTTCCTGTAACTAGTGTTCCAGATACAGATTTGCTGTATCCAGGACTGTTTGTAAGCTTCTGAGCCCCCCAAGCCTTTCTGTGTTGGAGGGAAGCCTTCTAGCTTATCAGTGGGAGTGGTAAGCATTAGGTAACCTGTCTACCATATAAGGAGTGGTTCTGGCCCAGAATTTGTAATTATTGGCTGTTTGGGCAATCTTCCATCTCTTTCAACTTTCTGATTTGAAAGCCTGAATTTGCACTTGTTTCTGTCCTGTAACTCATCTAGTGCAGATACAGATTCTTAGTTTTAGCATTTAAATTTGCTTATTCATACTCAGCACTTGTTCAGAACTTGTAAGCACTAAATAAGCTACTAATTACTATAGCACTCATCTTCCTCATTACCTAAAGGAAAACAGTTTTTGTACTTACTTTTCTCACTGGCGTTGAGAAAAACAGCTCTTGTACTCACTTTCCTCACTTATCTAGAGGAAAATTGTTTTTTATTCAGGCATGTCCAAGGGTCAGCTCCCAGTGTTCTCCCCTGTCTATCTGATGAATCTGGGCATCTTGAGGCAATGTAGAAATTGCCTCATGTACACAGATAACCCTCTCCTCCTACCACCCATAACTACAACCTGTGAGAGATGAACTTATCTAGCCAAACAGGAGGTAAAGCTCTCACCAACCAAGACTGAACCTGACAGTCATGAGGAGAAGGTAAACGTTTGCACCACACCACACTCATCACATAGTCTCACTACGTCTACACCACCAAAATACACACATAGAAACTCAAAAACATTCGCAAAGGCTCTCAATAATAATCTGCCTAAGCAACAGAGACCTCCAAAGCAGAAACACAAGCAACCTCCATCCCCCAACACAACCCAAATGAAACACAGCCCACAGATTCAGTGTGCCACTCAAACACAGCCAATAAGGCAAAACAACATACCCAACACACTAGTCATAGGTGACTCTATAGTCAGGCACACTGATGTCCCACTCACCAGGCTAAACAAGGAGAAGGTTACTGTCAGCTGCCTGTCGGGTGCCAGGATCCGCCACATAACCCACGCACTCAGGTCACTCCACAACAAGTACAAATATGACTCTGTCATTGTCCATGTTGGTGTGAATGACATGAGACGTACCTCCCTGGACTACATGAAAAGAGACATGGAAGAACTCTGCGATCTTGTAGCCCAGGCAGGTATGACCCTAGCCCTGAGTAGCATTCTGCCATTGCCCAGAATGACACCGCAGTACAAGGACAAAATGATTGATTTCAACAATTGGCTAAGCTTCTGGTGTCATTCAAGGGGGATCCAGTATCTGTCTGCTTGGGATGACATGGTCGACAGACCATGATGCTTTGCCACAGATGACCTGCAACTGTCGCCCCTAGGATTCCGGATACTGGCTAAGGCTCTTGCTGCCCCTATAGTGCCTTTTTTAGGCAGGGTTCAAGGAACAAATTCACCACTATAATAGGAACAGGTAAGCAAAAACTGAGGCTAATGTTACTCAATGCTAGAAGTCTAAATTTCAAAATGCACTCACTGGAGGCACTCCTTAAAATGGAGAACATTGATATCTGTGCAGTGACTGAGACCTGGTTCAAGGCTCCAGAGAGCACCCCTGCACTACCAGGCTATAACTCATACCACACTTTTTGGCCATCTAACCTGGACCGAAACACCAAAGGTGGGGGTGTGTCCATATTCATTAAGGATATCCACACCTCCAGGCTAGTTGCTCAGCATAATGCATCCGAGGTTATCCAAGTGCAACTAACTCTTGGCAAAACTGCAATCCAAATTGTAGCTTGCTACAGATCCCCCCACCATGCCCCAGGATTCCCACTCCTCTTTTCTTGATGTACTGGAAAATATTAGGGTTCAACCAAACACCCTAATAATGGGCGACTTCAACTACCCCACCATTAACTGGGAAAACTACTCATGTACTAACTCCTTAGTGCAACACTTTCTGGAATTCATAAACTCCAATGCCGTAGATCAACTTATTCACACCCCCACCAGGGGCAACAATATCCTAGACCTAGTCATTACCAACATGAGTGACCGGTGTTCCACACCTGAAGTCAACTCCTCGTTGGTCCGATCCGACCGTAAGCTAATCACCCTTGATATCCACATCCCACCCCCACCCCCCCATTAAGGAAACCACAGTAAGAAATTTCTCCAAAGCCAACTTCATGCTTCTTAAGACAGAAGTAGTGAACTTCATGACACCCATGCAGATGGACAATACAGTTACAACTGCTGAATCCTACACAAATGCACTCTATAAGCACTTACACGAGTGCATGGATCATGCTATCCCAAACAGAACCAATACGCTATCCGCCAAAAAAAGGAAGCCAATCTGGTGGTCCCCTGCCATAAACAAACTGTACAACAGAAGGAAGAAACTGTTGCAAAAGAGAGTAAAATCCCATGAGTGGAGGAGCTCCCTGGTCAGCCTCAGTAAGAAGCTGAGATCCCTTATAAGATCCTCCAAAGCTAGCTATGAAAATAAAATTGCCACTAATTCACACAGGACAACCACAAAGCATTCTATAGTTATGTCAAGAATCTCAGTGGCAACACCCAGATCTGCTCTGAGTTACAGCACAAAGGCATGAAAATTACAGAACCAACTGATATTGCCAACATCCTGGCAGATAGGTTCAGTGCTAACTTTACCCCCCCCCCCCGCACCCCCTAAAGGGCCCATATCTATACAGGAAGAATGCAGAGTCACTGTAATCACAACTACGCAAGTGAAAGCTGCACTCTCTAAAGCCAAAAACACAGCATCCTTGGGACCGGACAACATCCCAGGCTGCGTTTTACACAAACTACAGAATGAACTGGCTCCCCACTTAAGCACCATGTTCAATAATAGCCTTGCATCAGGCTTTGTGCCCACTGAATGGCGCACAGCAACAGTTATCCCACTCCACAAAGGGGGAGCCACCACTGATCCCGGGAACTATAGACCTATTAGCCTGACGAGCCTGGTCTGCAAAGCCATGGAACATATCATCATGGAACTCATAAACAAAGACATTGGTAACCTCCAAACTCTGGATCTCACCCAGTTCGGGTTTGTGAAAGGCAGATTATGCCTCCTGAACCTGATCGACTTCTTTGAGTCAGTCACCAAAGCTGTAGATGAAGGTAAAGTGGTTCACACAGCCTATCTTGACCTCGCCAAGGCTTTCGACACCATCCCCCATTCTAGAATTATAGCTAAACTCAATAAACTAGGCATAAATCCCTTCATCACAAGATGGGTTGCCAACTGGCTCACTGACAGAACCCACACTGTAAAAGTTGCTGACTCCAAATCTGACCTCAAACCAGTGACAAGTGGAGTACCACAGGGTTCCATCCTGGGACCTCTCCTGTTTGGTATCTACTTCTCTGAAGTACAGCCTAACACAGAAGGTCTCTGGCTAACGAAGTTCGCAGATGACTGCAAACTAGGAGCCATAGTCAAGTCCCCAAATGATGTGAACATCCTACAGAAGGGCCTCTCTGAGACAGATGCCTGGTGTTAGAGCCATGGCCTCAAGCTCAATGCCAAAAAGTGCAGTGTCATCCCCTTTGGTAAAAACTCTGTACCCATGAACTACCACATAGGCAGCAATCTACTTAACACCGAATGCGTGATAAGAGACCTTGGGACCCAGGTGGACAGTAGTCTCTCCTTTGATAGTCACATCACCACAGTAGTCAGGAAGTCCTTCTACGTGGCACACCTCATCATAAAAGGGGTCTCATCCAGGAAAAAAGAGGTCATCATTACCCTCTACTCATCACTCATTAGACCCATTATAGAGTACAACGCCCCTTTTGGAATGTACCTCACAAGACATCTGCAGCAGCTGGAAAGGCCACAGAAGTACCTCACAAAGAGGATTACTGGACTCAAACAAATGCCCTACACTGACCGCCTCAAAAAACTCCAGCTTTACTCCATAGCATATCGCCTACTCAGAGGTGATCTCTGCCTAACATATAAAGCTATGTCAAACCCAGAGCTGTTGGACATGCTACACCTAAAGAAATCCCAATCCCTCAGAGCTACACGCTCTAGGGACCTAAACCTTGTCACCACAATAAATAGGACATGCTGGAGGGATAGTTTCCTATCCCAGAGACTTCCCATACTCTGGAACAGGCTACCCATCTATGTCAAGTAAAGTTCTTCATTAGCACTCTTCAAGAAAAATCGTGATGAGTGGATGGGAAATAGGAAATACACCCTGGGGATCACTTCTGTGTGTCTGCTCGTCAGTGGCACAGGAAAATAACTTGCTTAGGTGGCGTAAGCCAGGGAACCTTGTTGGCTAGGCTTGCGTAGGCCCTTGGGCCGATAGCCTAGTACCTACCTATGAATTGTGGCTCGCATTTTGGATAGGAGAGGTGTTTTGGATGGGGATGTAGGGATTCCCATACTTTAAGGAATAGAATTGGAAATGCAAGGCTGATGCATTGTAGCTTGGTGGTTATAGAGTGGTTGAGATCTAGGTGAGGATTCTTAGTTTGTAGGAAGAGATTTTAGAGCTGAACTTTGCCATCAGGTAGGAAAATATTTAATTTAAGTTAGTCTAGTAGTAGATTTAACCAGCAATAAGATAAACGTTCCCTCCGGTGTAAATACCTCTCGGCTCATGATAATGTAAGCAGTAAAAGTCCCAATTAAAAAAGCTGAGCGATAACCAAGGCATCTGGATATTTCTACCATAAACTATCCACCAAATAAAATAAGACATTGAAATTGTAAGGATAAAACAAGATCTATATTTATTTTGTATACCAATGGTAAGCGCTTTCACTATAGCTTCATCAGGGCGTTAAAATTTGAAATGACTCATTAGCCTGCTATATATACATCACATGCTAACTACAATTGTCCAATTATGATTTTAAAGTGACACAAATCTTTCTCTATTAAAACAACTTGATTAAAAACATTTTTATACTAAAGTAGCCTTATTATAAAAATTATTACATAGACATTGCGAGTGTAATCACTAAATCCTAATGTTGTCAGTGCACATGGAGATATACATTTGAAAAAATACACGTAAAAAACCAACGCTAACTAAATCATAACATATAGCAACTTAAGTATATTTACGCTATCATAGGATACATTTATTCCTTAGTAGCCACTGAATACCCACATAATTCTTCTTTTGCAGCAGCTAGTCATTCTTATATAAAACAACTTGACTATATTACACATAAAAATGAAATTCAAATAAGCATACTACTAGTCTATGTATTTAACACTACTCGTTCTACGACTGCTCATTCCATAGAAGACGACATTATACATAGCATGTATATATGCAAATGACGAAATATTGTTTGTACATGCATCCGACAGATCTAGATATTATACGTGAATCATAAATCTCCCTTCAAAATATTATACACATATATGTTTAGAATAGATTCATGCCATTTACGAGCATTGTAAACTATGAAACTCATACCTAAGTTTATGGTATGAAAAATCATAATCTATACTTCGCCTGAATAAAAAGTGCATATATAACAAATATTAATTAACATCCAGCTCATATGTCCCCAATGATCTGAACTAATCAGTAGTAAACTAAATATACCTAAATAATCATATACGTCTCATAATTCTTTCCCACTGCTTATTGCTAGGAATCCTAAATAATATATAAATCATGTATCAAAACTATGAGACAGTAAACTCGAAGTAATAAGAGTGACACATATATATGCTCATAGTAAAAAAACAGTGAAAGTTGGTCGGATACTATATAAAGCCCTAGAAATGCATACTAAAATACAGAATCTATATGTATGAAGAATAAAAGCTTTGCCCTCTGGCAGTACTGTATAGTCTATTCATATGGGGATTATTAGGCAATTACAAGTATAATTATGCCACTTTCAGACGTCTGGCTCTAAGTGTAGGTTTAATAGAGGCCCTTTCATTTAGGCCCTTACCCTTATCTGCCCTTAATCTCATTATCCAATTGACTTCTTTTCTGTCAGTATTATTACGGATATTCCCCTCTCTTATTATGGGAATTATACTATCCATCACCATAAATTTGAATGTGTGTTTAGGTCCTTCTATATTAACATGTTTAGCTAAAGCATTAGTAGTATGACCTATCCTTATGGCATAAAGGTGTTCCCTTATTCTAGTCCGAAGCATCCTATTAGTTTTTCCAACATAGAATGTTTGGCATTCCTGACATATTGCCAAGTATACTATGTGCCAGTGTTGCAAGTGGCAGAAGCTTGGAAACGAAAAACTTGTCCGGTGTTGGGATGCATAAAAGTATCTCCTGTGGCAATGTGTATACAAAAATTACATTTTCCACAAGGATTGGTACCAGTATGAATCTGATGGTCTGATTTCTTTACTGGATAACATAGAAGGCTTTTAAGGTTAGGTTTATTCTTATATTGAAACCTGGGTTTATCACCTACTAACTGTTTAATATCTTCATTACTTGTTAATATACGCCAGTGTTTGTTAATAATCTCCATTATTCCTTTTCTATCATTAGTAAAATACATAGGTATTCTTATTTGTCTGGAATTATTCTCTCTCCTTTTAGACATGCCCACATTGTCTGAAAAATATGGTGCTGATTCATTTGACCTTAATTCATGTATGTTACAGAGCCCCTTATTGATCTCTGTTTCTTTATACCCTCGTTGAATGAGTCTATGTTTAAAGTTATTGATTTCATGCTGAAATCCTTCCTCCATAACATTTAGTCGTGATGTTCTCATACTTTGTCCTTTTATTATATTCTCAAATATATAAGGGGGATGCATGCTCAATCTGTGTAGGAGGGCATTTCTGTAGCATACTTTCCTATAGACACCAGTATTAACTCGATCGTTCATTACCCTCTCTACAAAAACATCCAAGTATTCGATGCTGGTATCCGAGTATTTGGAGGTAAATCTTAAATAGGAGGTCATATTATTCATCACATTAATATATCTCTCTAGTTCCTCTTGACTGCCTTCCCATATAAGGAAGACGTCATCAACAAAATGTCTATAAAATCGTACATGTTGACAATGTTGAATATTCTGAAACAATGTTTCCTCTTCCCACATAGCTAGAAACATGTCGGCATAGCTATTGGCACAAGATGTGCCCATAGCTACGCCATCACATTGTATATAGATGTTGTTATCATAAATAAAGACATTATTTTCCAATATTGCCTCCAAAAACATAGCAATGAGATCCATTTTTGACCTGTATATTGACTGTGCTTAGTTAGATATTTTTTAGTGACTTCAACCCCTATATCGTTAGGGATGATGGTAAATAAAGATTGCACATCCAAAGAAACAAACAGCATATTAGATGTCATTGGTGTCTGATTAAAATATTGATATAAATCTAATAGGAATTGCTTTTTGTCTTTAAGAATATATATATTCCTTTCAATAACTGGTCTTAAGTATTTCTCAACGTATAGAGAGAGTGGTTCAGTGCTCCATCCACCTCCTGAGACGATGGGCGTCATAGGGGGATGTGTACTATGTTTATGTATTTTAGGTATTCCTTGAATGCTTGGTATCATTGGATATTCTACTTGTAGGAATTTTGCCATCTCTACATCTATAATGTGGCTATCCACTCATTCAGATATTGTACAATATAATCTCTGTTTGATATTATCCAACTCTTGTTTATTAATAGTGTCATAAAACTTATTGTCTACAAGCATATCCTTCATAATCGTATGATAATGTATTTTATCCATCACTACAAGGGATAGCAGCATGTGATGTATATGTAGCAGGCTAATGAGTCAATTCAAATTTTAACAGTCTGATGAAGCTATAGTGAAAGCACTTACCATTTGTATACAAAATAAATATAGATCTTGTTTTATCCTTACAATTTCAACGTCTTATTTTATTTGGTGGATAGTTTATGGTGGAAATATCCAGACGCCTTGGTTATCTCTCAGCTTTTTTACTTGGGACGTTTACTGCTTAGATTATCATGAGCCGAGGTATTTACTCCGGAGGGAACGTTTATCTTATTGCTGCTTGTATTTATCTTTTTCTACATACCCTATGGTGACATGGCTGAATTAAATGATAATATCGAGTTGGACTATAGACCCGATGGTTACATGAGACGAGAAGACAACATTGATTCAGCTGTGGAAGTTAATATATCCCAAAGACTTCATACAAGTAATAAGGCAAGTGAAAACAATTTGCGTGTGACTTCAAATAGGGGCGAATGCCTGAAGACGAAACTGTTAACTTTCCTAAAGAGTGAAGTTAATTCTTTATTGTTTTGTGAGATTGAAGGAAATGATGACACTGATAGTATTTGTATAGATATGGCTGAACAAATGCAAACAGCATTTCGATTTCCTTAGACTTAAACGTCTTTCTACTCAACGCCAACACTTTGAGGTGTGTCTTAAAAGACACATCATACCTAGAGGTTTGCGAATACTAAAAATGCTGACTTACGGCGATCAGTACCCTGAGTTACTCACCCAATGGCAAAAACTGAATTTAGAGCTGAAAACAAACAAACGTAGGACTCACCACGGAACTGGCGACTGAATGAAACAAAAATTAATTCTTTTGAACTTTTTAATATAAAATACAAGAATTTAGAGTTGAGTAAATAATATATTCAGCTGTTGTTAGACTTTTTCAGACCGATAGAAGATGAACTAGTTGAATCTATATTGAAACAACAGCAAGAATTGTATGTTAAATATCCTGAAATGCCAGTCAATAATGCCATCTCCAGTATACTGGATGGCATACTTGTATATGAAAGACATCTTTTACAACAAAAAAGAAATAAGATCAATAGAGACGTCCAGGATTTTCAACTATCTCAAGTATTTGCCTGGCCAAGGACAGACCCTACACCTAGGTGGGTGCCGAATAGGAACAATGCTGATATTGTTGAACCTCCACATGTACATTCCTGTGTGGAGCAAGCATGCCATCAAGAACAACTAAGCATGCATACCAGCAGTAATTCTACCACATCCGTGCATATTTCACGCACTCATGAACCACCAAACTTGGACGCCAATAGTCAAACTGAGTCATCTGATAATGCTATTGTTACATCTGGCAATATAGCTGGGAACATTACATCTATGGGCGATGGTCAGCATGTTACTAGCCATGATCCCTTGACACGAGTAATTATGCTCCCATCAGTACGCCCTAAAAATAATACCAATGGCAAACCTATAATGAGAACAGATAATGAACGACATCAGGAGATGATTTTTCCACAATTCCCCCTCCCTATAGTTATAGGGAAGGGGGACAAGAGAGACCGCTCTGCAAGTCGAGGACGGCAGAAGTGGATGATATCAGGAGACAGATATCCCAGCCAAACTTTTAAAAAGATGTGGAATCAGAAGAAAATAACTTGATTTGGAATATTTCCCATAAAACATTGGACAATGATGAAATCAGTGTATTAAATAAAGGTTTGACCTTTAGTCCCACTACTAGTAGTAGATTGACAGATGTGCTTACTGATATTAAACTATTTACTAGGAATGTGATGTTCAGATATCAATATGGTAATGACAGGTGTGATAGTCAATAGATCCTGAAAAAACTAAGTGATTATATTCCACAGAATAATCCTCTGTTAGAGACATTTTATAAAATAGTTGAAGAAGATGTATATCAGCCATTTTCCTTTGACAAAAAAAACTTCCTAAAAGAACTTTTAATAATTTAACGCATAATGAATGGAAGGCTTTAGAAAGATTAAGACTAGATGAAAGCATTGTGTTCAGACCAGCAGACCAAGGGTGCACCCCTTGTAGTGATGGATAAAATACATTATCATACGATTATGAAGGATATGCTTGGAGACAATAAGTTTTATGACACTATTAATAAATAAGAGTTGGATAATATCAAAGAGAGATTATATTGTACAATATCTGAATTAGTGGATAGCCACATTATAGATGTAGAGCTGGCAAAATTCCTACAAGTAGAACATCCAATGATACCAAGCATTCAAGGAATACCTAAAATACATAAACATAGTACACATCCCCCTATGAGGCCCATCATCTCAGGAGGTGGATGGAGCACTGAACCACTCTCTCTATATGTTGAGAAATACTTAAGACCAGTTATTGAAAGGAATATATATATTCTTAAAGACACAAAGCAATTCCTATTAGATTTATATCAATATTTTAATCAGACACCAATGACATCTAATATGCTGTTTGTTACTTTGGATGTGCAATCGTTATTTACCATCATCCCTAAGGATATAGGGGTCGAAGTTATTAAAAAATATCTAACTAAGCACAGTCAATATACAGGTCAAAAATAGATCTCATTACTATGTCTTTGGAGGCAATATTGGAAAATAATGTCTTTATATATGATCCTTCTAGCATGTCGAGGGATCAGTTGCTAGTGTCCTCTCCTGCTCAGCTGGTGAACCTGGGAATATTGAGGCAATGTTACAGTTGCCTCATGTACACAGACAACCTTCTCCTCCTCCCACAAAACACAAATACATGCGAGAGATGCAACTATATGGCCAAACTGGAGGCTGAGCTCTCTCAACATAGGACTGGCAAGACCAGTCAGGAGGAGAAGGTTACCACACACACTATAGACCCAGTCTCATATAGTACCATCACAACCTCAAATCATACACATAAACACACAAAGACATACTCGGAGGCTCTGATCAAAAATCTACCAAAACAGCAGAGGCCACCAAAGCAGACACCCAAACAACCACCACCTCAGAACACAACACCTGCAACACATAGACCTCACAGTCAGAGTGTCAAACAGTCACAGCCCTTAAGGCCAAACACAATTCCAGACACACTAGTCATTGGTGACTCCATAGTCAGACACACTGACGTCCCGCTCACCAGACTGAGTAAGGAGAAGGTCACAGTAAGCTGCCTGTCGGGCGCTAGAATCTGCCACATAACGCAAGCACTCAGGTCTCTCAACAGCAGGTACAAATATGACTCAGTCATTGTCCACGCTGGTGTAAACGACCTGAGACGTACCTCCTTGGACTACATGAAAAGAGACATTGAGGAGCTCTCTGATTATGTAGCCCAGGCAGGTATGACCCTGACCTTGAGCAGTATTCTACCTTCACCAAGAATGATGCCACAATACAGAGATAAGATGATCAGCTTTAACAATTGGCTTAAACACTGGTGTCATTCAAAGGGGATCCAGTGTCTGTCTGCCTGGGATGACATGCTGGACAAGCCACGCTGCTTCGCAAGGGACGGCTTGCACCTGTCACCCTGGGATTCGGATATTGGCAAAGGCTCTTGCCACCCCCATAGTGCCTTTTTAGGCAAGGCTCAAATTCTAAACCTACCACCCTAGAACACAAAAAGGAAAAAACTAAGGGTAATGCTGCTCAATGCCAGAAGTCTAAATCTCAAAATGCACGCACTCGAGGCCCTTCTCAGTATGGAGAACATCGATGTCTGTGCTGTGACAGAAACCTGGTTCAAGGCTCCTGAGAGCACCCCAGCACTATCAGGTTTTACCTCATATCATGCATCCCGGCCCCAAAATCCGGACAATACCAAGAAAGGAGGGGGGGTATCCATATTCATCAAGGACACCCACACCTCAAGACTGGTGGCAACGCACGATGCATCGGAGACCATCCAGGTGCAATTAACCATAGGCAAGACTGCTCTGCAAATTGTAGCATGTTACAGGCCACCCTCTCAAACTCAGGAACCTCACATGGCCTTCCTGAAAACACTAGAGGGGATAAATGTATCACCAAACACCATCATACTAGGTGACTTCAATTACCCTAATATAGACTGGGAACACTACTCAAGCCCAAACACCCTAGCCCAAAAGTTCCTGGAATTCATAAACTCAAATGCCATGGAACAACTAGTCACCATCCCCACAAGAGGAGATAACATACTTGATCGCATCATCACGAACATGGGAGCACAATGTTCAACACCAGAAGTATACCCCTCACTGGTGAGATCAGATCACAAACTAATCTCGCTGGAGGTCCTCATCCCACCCCCACCTGAAATAAAAAAGACCACAGTAAAGAACTTCTCGAAAGCCGACTTCACACTTCTAAAGACTAGTGTGGTCTCCTTTAAGGCCCCCGAGCCAGCGGAAAACAGTACTCAAGCCGCTGAATCATTTACAAATGCCTTCTACCAGCACCTGCAGGACTGCATGGATAAGGCAATCCCAAGCAAAACAAAGACTCTTTGTACCAAAGGCAAGCGTCCAGTCTGGTGGACCCCAGCCATAAACAAACTCTACAACAAAAGGAGGAAGCTACTACAAGATAGAGCAAAATCCTTAAAAGGTAAGACACCCTTGATCACTATAAGTAAAAAACTAAGAGCTCTCATAAAATCATCCAAAGCAAATTTTGAGAGAAAAGTAGCTAAAGACTCAAAAGACAATCATAAGGCCTTCTTTAGCTATGTTAGAAACCTGGGAGGAAACTCCCAGATATGCTCAGAACTAGTTCAAAATGATGTGAAGATTACTGATCCTACAGACATTGCCAACATACTGGCTGACAGGTTCAGTGCAAACTCCCCCCCCCCAAAAGGAGAGATATCTATACCAGGCGATTGCAGCCCCCGAAACATCTCCAACGCCCAAGTGAGAACTGCTCTCTCCAAAGCAAAAACACAGCATCCATGGGACCTGATGGTGTCCCCGGCTGTGTGCTCCACGAACTCAATGAGGAATTAAACCCACAGCTAGGACAGCTGTTTAATCAAAGTCTTACCTCTGGATACGCACCCAGGAGTGGCGCACTGCAACTGTGGTCCCACTTCACAAAGGCGGTGCCTCCACCGACCCTGGAAATTACCGGCCCATTAGCTTGACAAGCCTTATCTGCAAAGCCATGGAGAGGATCATAATGGACCTCATAAATAAAGACATAGGGAATTTGCAGACTTTGGATCCAACCCAGTTTGGCTTTGTCAAAGGCAGATCATGCCTTTTAAACTTGGTTGACTTTTGAAACAGTCACCAAAGCCATTGATGAGGGAAAGGCAGTCCATACAGCCTACCTCGATCTGGCGAAGGCCTTCGATACAATACCCCACTCGGGTATCATTGAAAAACTCATCAGCTTAAATATTAACCCATACATCACAAGATGGGTTGCAAACTGGCTGAGTGACAGAACCCACAGGGTCAGAGTTGCTGGCGCCATGTCAGACTCAAAGCCTGTCACAAGTGGTGTCCCACAGGGCTCAGTCCTGGGCCCACTCTTGTTTGGCATCTACTTTTCAGTACAAGCAAACACAGGAGGGTTATGGCTGACAAAGTTTGCAGATGACTGCAAACTGGGCGCCATAGTAGAAAACACATCTGACACAGATATCCTTCAGAAGGGTCTCACAGAAACAGATAACTGGTGCCAGAGCCATGGCCTAAAGTTAAATGCCAAAAAATGCATAGTCATACCCTTCGGGAAAAACAAGGTTACCCCTAGCTACCAAATAGGTGGCAATCCACTGAGCACAGAAGAAGTTATCAGGGACCTGGGGACCCAGGTTGATAGTAGTCTGTCATTCGACACCCATGTAGCTAAAGTAGTTAGGAAGACCTTCTACATTGCCCACCTTATCATGAAGGGATTCTCATCTAGATCAAGGGAGGTCATAGTCTCCCTTTACTCATCACTCATCAGACCAATGATTGAGTACAATGCCCCATTCGAATGTATCTGACCCGACACTTGCAGCAGCTGGAGAGGCCACAAAAGTTCCTCACCAAAAGGATAAAGGGTCTCAAAAATCTGTCCTATGCTGCCTGACTGAAAGAACTCCAGCTCTATTCAGTCGCTTACCGCTTGCTCAGAGGTGACCTTTGCCTAACATACAAGGCCATGTCAAACCCAGATTTGATGAATATGCTTCACCTCAAAAATCTAGATCCATCAGAGCCACAAGGGCGAGAGACTTAAACCTCGACATGGCTATTAATAGGACGTGCTGGAGGGATAGATTCATCACCCAAAGACTCCCTATGCTGTGGAACAAAATCCCGGTATATGTGAGGCAGAGCACCTCGCTGGCCTTGTTCAAGAGAAATCTTGACCAATGGATGGGAGATCGCAGATATACCCCAGGGATTACCTCAGTGTCACTGCTCGACAGAGGCACAGCAAAATAATGGGTATAGTTCCCCATACTAAAGGGGTGGCGTAAGCCACAAAACGATGGGCTAGGCTTGTAAATGCCCTCGGGCAGATAGCCTAGTATGAACCTATGAACCTATGAACAACATCTATATACAACGTGATGGCGTAGCTATGGGCATATTTTGTGCCAGTAGCTACGCCAACATGTTTCTAGCTATGTGGGAAGAGGAAACATTGTTTCAGAATATTCAACATTATCAACATGTATGATTTTATAGACATTTTGTTGATGACGTCTTCCTTATATGGGAAGGCAGTCAAGAGGAACTAGAGAGATATATTAATGTGATGAATAATATGACCTCCTATTTAAGATTTACCTCCAAATACTTGGATACCAGCATCGAATACTTGGATGTTTTTGTAGAGAGGGTAATGAACGATCGAGTTAATACTGGTGTCTATAGGAAAGTATGCTATAGAAATGCCCTCCTATACAGATTGAGCATGCATCCCCCTTATATATTTGAGAATATAATAAAAGGACAAAGTATGAGAACATCACGACATCATGAAACCAATAACTTTAAACATAGACTCATTCAACGAGGGTATAAAGAAACAGAGATCAATAAGGGGCTCTGTAACATACATGAATTAAGGTCAAATGAATCAGCACCATATTTTTCAGACAATGTGTGTATGTCTAAAAGGAGAGAGAATAATTCCAGACAAATAAGAATACCTATGTACTAATGATAGAAAAGGAATAATGGAGATTATTAACAAACACTGGCGTATATTAACAAGTAATGAAGATATTAAACAGTTAGTAAGTGATAAACCCAGGTTTCAATATAAGAATAAACCTAACCTTAAAAGCCTTCTATGTTATCCAGTAAAGAAATCAGACCATCAGATTCATACTGGTACCAATCCTTGTGGAAAATGTAGTTTTTGTATACACATTGCCACAGGAGATACTTTTATGCATCCCAACAGCGGACAAGTTTTTCGTTTCCAAGCTTCTGCCACTTGCAGCACTGAGCACATAGTATACTTGGCAATATGTCAGGAATGCCACGCATTCTATGTTGGAAAAACTAATAGGATGCTTCAGACTAGAATAAGGGAACACCTTTATGCCATAAGGATAGGTCATACTACTAATGCTTTAGCTAAACATGTTAATATAGAAGGACCTAAACACACATTCAAATTTATGGTGATGGATAGTATAATTCCCATAATCAGAAAGGGGAATATCCGTAATAATACTGAGAGAAAAGAAGTCAATTGGATAATGAGATTAAGGGCAGATAAGGGTAAGGGCCTAAATGAAAGGGCCTCTATTAAACCTACACTTAGAGCCAGACGTCTGAAAGTGGCATAATTATACTTGTAATTGCCTAATAATCCCCATATGAATAGACTATACAGTATCGCCAGAGGGCGAAGCTTTTATTCTTCATACATATAGATTCTGTATTTTAGTATGCATTTCTAGGGCTTTATATAGTATCCGACCAACTTTCACTGTTGTATACTATGAGCATACGTGTCACTCCCGTTATTGCTTCGAGTTTACTGTCTCATAGTTTTGATACATGCCTTATATATTGTTTAGGATTCCTAGCAATAAGCAGTGGGAAAGAATTTTGAGACGTATATGATTATTTAGGTATATTTAGTTCACTACTGATTAGTTCAGATCATTGCGGACATATGAGCTGGATGTTAATTAATATTTGTTATATATGCACTTTTTATTCAGGCGATGTATAGATTATGATTTTTCATACCATAAACTTAGGTCTGAGTTTCATAGTTTACAATGCTCGTAAATGGCATGAATCTATTCTAAACATATATGTGTATAATATTTTGAAGGGAGATTTATGATTCACGTATAATATCTAGATCTGTCGGATGCATGTACAAACAATATTTCGTCATTTGCATATATACATGCTATGTATAATGTCGTCTTCTATGGAATGAGCAGTCGTAGAACGAGTAGTGTTAAATACATAGACTAGTAGTATGCTTATTTGAATTTCATTTTTATGTGTAATATAGTCAAGTTGTTTTATATAAGAATGACTAGCTGCTGCAAAAGGAGAATTATGTGGGTATTCAGTGGCTACTAAGGAATAAATGTATCCTATGATAGCGTAAATATACTTAAGTTGCTATATGTAATGATTTAGTTAGCGCTAGTTTTTTATGTGTATTTTTTCAAATGTATATCTCCATGTGCACTGGCAACATTAGGATTTAGTGATTACACTCACAATGTCTATGTAATAATTTTTATAATAAGGCTACTTTAGTGTAAAAATGTTATTAACCAAGTTGTTTTAATAGAGAAAGATTTGTGTCACTTTAAAATCATAATTGGACAATTGTAGTCAGCATGTGATGAATATATATATATATATATATATATATATATATATATATATATATATATAGAGCAGGCTAATGAGTCATTTCAAATTTTAATGGTCTGATGAAGCTATAGTGAAAGCGCTTACCATTTGTATACGAAATAAATATAGATCTTGTTTTATCCTTACAATTTCAATGTCTTATTTTATTTGGTGGATAGTTTATGGTGGAAATATCCAGACGCCTTGGTTATCTCTCAGCTTTTTTACTTGGGACTAGTAGTAGATTTGCTTACTGCAACCATTTGGCTTTGAGAGTGATATAGCAGTGTTCTTGAGCAGGAAACTTGTGCAATGACATATTTTATTGGCAATTGTTTGAAGAGCTGTCAAGTTCTTGCGATAGGTAGCTACTATTGTAAGAAGTCCATAATCATAGCCGGCCTTAGGCATAGGCCAACTAGGCGGCCACCTAGGGCACTGCTCTACCAGGGGCACTTTTCCAGTATTTATTTAATGTAGGTAGACCAGGATGGGGGCACCAGGTGGTGTGGTGGTGGGCGCCGTGGAGCCTTTTGCCTAGGGCACCAGTTGACCTAAGGCCGCTCCTGTCCATAATCAAGTTGGGCTAAAACGACTCATTTTATTTGGTATAGATAAGTAGGGAGAAATTTTCTTGGCTGAGAAAGGTACGGAGTTGATTTCCTTTTTAGTTTTATCTAGGCTTCCATAGCTTTAGAGCTGATATTTACCAAGTTTGATGAGTCGGTAGATTCCTGGATCAGTTGTGGGGCTACCCTTGTGTAATGGTATTGTTGTGGCTTTTCTAAACACCTCAGTGAAGTAACCTGAGGAGAACCTTAAAGAGGTTTAGGAAACCTTAGCTAAATGATGCTGAACATTATGTGGAGGAGATTTGGGAAAATTGCTGTGTCGCATGATACTGGTAGTTTTACTTTGACTCATTATTTTTTGTATACTTCTGGTTCACGTGCTTAGCTCATTATGGCATCCAAAACTCTTTGGATCTGGCTTTGGTTACTAAGTGACTTAGCAAATAATAATAAGCAGTATTAGAAAGTGCAAGGAGTTATTAACAAAGTGATACCAAGATTGTTAGTCTAGGATGTCCCACAGTAGAGAAATTCATCAGTGTTCATCACTTATTATTCATAGTTTCATATTTATGTTCATATTTTCATTGCTGAGAAACCTGCATGTTATTAAGGGGTATGGTGGGTTATGCAGTGGTGGGAGACATGAAAATGTATTGCCAATGTCAGTTTTGTATTACACTATACATTGTATATTGCTAGTTATTTATTAATTATTAAAATAAGCAGTATTTCTATATGTACATAATACTTCAAAAAACAAGTGACTTACAAACTGCTGCATGGCATCAGGTGGAACCATGAATGTTGTTGAAGACATTCTTTCAAATTTGTATTGTAAGTTGCAAATCTTGAGTAATATTTAGTGTTGTTTATACCACTATACAGTTAGGCATGTTTTCATATTTCTGTAAATATCTCAAGAAACATGTACCCATAGAGGAATTTGTTGTTGTCTTATGAAAACTTATGTCAGGTTAACAATAATGTTCTAATACTATACTATAATACTATATATATATATATATAAAATACTAATACTATAGACCTAGGTTACACTATTTCCAAGATATGAAAAATTGTGAAAGTTTAGCAAAAAATATAATTTTGGGTTTATGTGCATTATAAATTAGTATAGCATTTATGGAAAGATCATGAATTCACTGATTATCACTGCAAATGATGCTTCTTACAGATGACACTGCAATGTGTACAGTTTAATAGTTTTTATTGTTCACAAAATATTTACTTTTATTTATCCTTTTTAAGTTTATTTTTCAGAAAATGCTCTGGAATGCAAGATGTGTGTAAGCATCGAGCAGTTACTATGGACCACAAAGTACTTAAGGCTAGTAGGCTGATAAGGGTTAGGTGTATAATCAGGCTAGGACTTCATATTTGCAGAAGCTGTGACAACATTGAAAACAATCTGCTATATATCCGGCAGTATTTTTTTGGCACAAAGCTGACAGTGGAATAATAAGAAAGAAAATGGCTACAACTGCAGTTATGTCATAGAGGGCACTGGAATCATCCATATGAAAGCACATGGTATAATGTACAACAATGTTTAAAATAAGAGAGGTTATATATAAACCCAAAAGTAAAATGATGTGTGGGAATCGAGTAACTTATATGCCAAAAAAATTGGCAGGAGTTACAGTACAGAAACTGACAATGGGACAAGAAATCTAGACTAGTCCTGACTAATCCTCAAGTCCTGACTAATCCTCTCTCACACAAGTATAGATACTTCTCTAGATGCATCCCCCTCGCTCTTACTTCTTTCTCTCTCCTCTAAACTGAAATGGTTAGACTAGATGGAGAATCAGTATGCTAGAAGCAGTATTAATATGTTTGTATCCCTGATATTGTTTATGATCAACTTATTTTTTTTTACTACATCTCCTTTGTACCATTTTCTAGTATAGGAAACTAATTTGTTTTGTTTGTTCTTTAGTTCTATGTATTGTTTGTTACTGAGTCCTATGTATTATCTCAATGCATTATATTCATTCACTGTGGAGCTTTTCTCCCTGGGCCACCGCTGAAAATGGACATGTATCCGGTCGGACTTTCCCGGTCAACAAATGTGAAATAAAATAAAAAAAAAATAAAATAAAATGTTAGTGTCATCTGTTAAAAGCTGTGTAGGAACAGGAAATGGTATGGAGGCCGCAAACAGCTTGACTGAAGAGAGCAATGCCTAAGACAGAATGTGTAAGGCAGTAGTAACTGACAAGGCAGGAAATGGAGTCGGGTTTGTCATTGTTTAGTAATTAGAAGTGATGTAACAACAGTGAATGGTGTGGGGGTTGAGGAAGCACCCTGTGTGAAAGCCTGTATCATTTTTCATTTTTATTGTTTTTCTTTTACTTAAAGAGACCTTTCTTATTGTTTCTAAGCTGCCTGTGATTGTTTTTTTTTTCTTTCTAAAATAATCCTCGATAACCTTAGTAAAGTTTCTACCCAACACATTCTTTTCCATGTTGCTAGGGTGAAGCCCATCCCTAGAGAATTTATGGACCTTCGATTCACAGTGATAACAAAATCAGCAGGATAAACAAGGCTTTATCTCCAGCAAGACAGTGGCTCATTCTTTTGGATATGCAGGTATTCAAACAACAAAAACTGCCTGACTACCAGTGCCAGATATATTTATTAACAGTTCAAACAAACAGGAAAAATTCCCTTCATCAGTGCATATTCAAAATTAAGTTTATTTAATTTTTATATATATATATATATATATATATATATATATATATATATCATGTGACCCAACACAGCAATCACTTTCTTAATGCATTTTTTTTTTAAAAAGTTCTTATAGGAACTGTGTTCAAACATAGACAACAGCATAAATGCATACTAAAAAGAATTGTTTGTTTGTGTCTTTTGGCTTTTCCTGGTTAGGGGTCACCACAGCGGAATTCTGGCCCGCTAATGATTGGTAGTTGATTTTTACGTGCCGAGTTACCAGCCCTGATGCACAACCTTCAACAAAGGTACGCCCATTCACGCATGTCTCCACGCAGAAGACGCTCTAGCTGAGAATTGAACCGGACAGTGTCTTACTGTGAGACGACAATGCTACCACAGCACCACCACATACTAAAAAGAATAAAAACAGAAAAAAAAACAAAAAATAAATAACTAAAGAAATGCAGTATAACTAGATCATACAATGAACACATTAAGAAGTAAATAAGACATTACATCTAAAGCCTTATCTGTCTACACTTTAAAATAGGTTTGAGACTTACTGCATCATTAAGCCCTGGTTGTCTGTCAGTTTTTGTTTGTTTAACTGGTCATTTGCTGTTGACTTTATTTGTACTGTGTTCCAGTCCATTTAGAAAGTTGGATATGCAGGTACTACCAGGCACACTGAGAGAGATATAAACTCTCCAACGTGTCCTGTACATGCTGTAGGGTCTCCCCAAAGTGGGCTTTGTCTGTTATACCTCCTTGAAGAGGCACCTAGAGGACATCCTCACAATGTGCCCAAACCACTTCATCTGACTCTTCTCAGCCCAAAGAAGTAGTGACTGCTCTCTGAGGTACCCCCCCCCCCCCATTCCTGGTTTGATGAGCTCCTCAGTCTTAGCACTTAGCAGATATGGAATACCTTTTAGGAACTTCAGGCCTGTCCAGCTGTGCCTACTGGTCAGAATTATCTACTTTTTATGCACTGTTAGATGTAAATAACATGTGGCCATCAGCAGGAAATGTAGAATCAAGCCATCATCTTAGTTATTCAACCTTAAATGGGGTAGCTTCTAAAAGAAAATAGATGTGCCATGTTATTTAGTCTGTCTACATATGTTTATAGTGCTAATTTATATATCTTGTCTAGTTAAAGCTGACAGTTAGTATGTGCAATCATCTTTGTAGTTTTCCCATTACCAGCAGAATAAAGAAGCCTCAGAGTCTGAGAAAACGTTCATGCTAGAAGCTGTGCTCATGAAGTGTTGTGTAATATCACAACAATACAAAGCAGACATGAAGTCATTGAAGATAAACATCACATCAAAGATTGCTGCACAAAATATATCCATGTCACACTGCATAAGCTAATGTACAGAGTTATAGCAGTAAGGGACAAATGCAAAATCAGTGTTGGTTATTGGTTGAAAAATATGCAGAAATGATGCAAGAAACAAATGATGGAGTCAGAGATTCAGGAAGTGGACCAATCAACATAGAATATGAGGAAGAGGGGGAGGAAAGGGATTGACATGAAGCATGCCTCTGCCATTTATGGCAGCAGTGGGAGTGGTAGGTGAGTGAGACTGAAGCTGAGAATAATGAGTGCAAGTATGTATGTATGTATGCTTTAGTGCACATCGCTATGTTTGACAGTATGACTGAGTGTGAGTTCGAATATGCACAAGTGAGACTGCTTGGAACTTGGGTGAATGTGAGGCATTCTTAATGGAGCAACTGAGTTTATATAGACATGTATATAGGAGTGTGTGAGTGAATGTGCTATATGTACAAGTGCATGCATGCGTCTGTGACTGGGTTTGGAGTGGCAGCACATGTTGATGCTGGCATGCTAGCAGAAAAAAGTAACTTACTTTGCTATCTCTGCAAACATCAGTAGAAAAATTAGATGGCTGAACATTGCACTTGTGCAGATGGGTATACATAACATAACATGTGTGCGCATATATATATATATATATATATATATATATATATATATATGTATGTATGTATATAGATATATATATAATATATATATATATATATATATATAGATATATAGATATATATAGATATATGTTGTTTTGTATATATATATATATATATATATATATATATGTGTGTGTGTGTGTGTGTATGTATGGTTCCTATCAGATTGGTCAGTTGCCCCTAAGATTGACCTTCTTATGGTTGACACTGTCTGTGGTCAACAGTTGTGTAATGAACTATGATCCCCAGGGATGGGGAATAAGCTGCTTCCACAGGGATTGTGTAATCTCATAGTTAGTATATATAATCAGCAGGGGATGCCCCTTGCAAAAAAACAATGTTTTTTTTTGTTTGTTTGTTTTTTGCTTTGCGTGTTCTGAGGGGTTTTGTTAATGTCCAAGAAACTGTCTCCCAGTCTTCAGGCTGTACAATCTTTCCTCTCCATGCTCCTTCTTCTGACTAGTTTGCTCTTACTCGTGCCCCTTCTTTTATCCTTAAATAAACTCCTGACCTTTCTCCATCTGTCCCAGTTCATATTCAACTGCCAGTCCATTTTAGGGAGTGAATTTGAATTAGTAACTTCTTTGTATATCTTGTTATGTAGCATAAGGTGATCTCCTTTCCATTCTACCACTGCTATGGCAGGACAGTCTCTCCATACAGCTATCCCTGTGCTCTGTAACTCAGTTATTGTGCTTACCTCCTCACATGTGTTCCTATGTAGAGTCAGAAAAGTCTTCATCCACCTTTATAAACACTCCTACAAAGGGAATTTTTCTCAGTAGTCGTGGTTGTCTTAGGATGCCTTACTTGACTTAGGAGGAATGCAGGGACATAAGTACATGTCTTGGTCATCTTGGGCTCTAGATTTGTATTCCTAATCATAACTTTTCCAGCTCCAACACTGATATTCTTTCCTATATTCCAATGAAATTTAGATTGCATCTTCAGAATCTATTTACAGGTCATCCAGTTCTTGTTCTATTTCTTCATAAGTGTAGCCTACTCTCTGTTTTTGAATTATTGTCAGTACAGCTTTGCCTTCTCTAGGTCATGCAGCTTTTCTTGTACTTTCTCCACTGCATGCTATTGGCTCATATTGTATCTGTCATTAACGCAAAATGCTCTGCCACATTTGTTAGCCCTTGGAACAAAATGCAGAGTTGTTCTTTTTTTGGTGCTACATGAAAAGCCGCCATCTGTTCCATGTTATGTTCTTGTTCTCTCATCTCTGGGGTTTTTTTTTCTGTTAACTCCCCTGGAAAGCTTGTTTTGTTTTGTTTTTTTTTAAAGTTTATTACTGGCCCTGTCAAGATCTTTGGGATTAATCAGTCATATTGATGGGTTCTTCCCCAAAAACATTTTCCTTTAGTTTTAATTCAAATTCAGAAAAAAAAAAATTCTACTTACTTAATCTATGCGATTTTTGTAATTCAACATTTCTTAAATTTGTTCTTTATTTATACTGCAATGTTTATGATCTGTTCTTTACTTACACTGCAGTGTTTATGAGCTGTTTTTTTCTAACACTGAAATGTTTAACTTAAATGTATACCACAGATTTGTACATTCTGTATTATGTAAATGTATTTTTATTTTTCTGGAGCTTTTCTCCCCAGGACTCCATTGAAAACGGGCTGTTGTGGCCCAATGGACTATCCTGGAAAACAAACGTCAAATAAATAAATAAATAATAAATAAAATTTGAATGAACTTGGAAAATAGATTTCATTGTTTCTTTTTTTCTATAAGTGAGTCCTAAGAAATAGATGTGAAGCTTGTTGCAACTCTTGAACTTCCTTAATATTACAGCATTTTGATAGTTTTAACATAGATCATCTTCAGAATTATAGAAACAGACGATTTCAAAGTGTAATGAGCTCATGCAAGTATAAGTCAGTCTTTACTTTACTGTGGTTTAAAATGCCCACAATGTTTTCCTGTCACCAAGTTTAAATCTTTGAAAGTACATACTCAGATAAGTCACTTATAACCCAATTGTCATTCTGACTCCTTGATTCCAAATCAAGAACCTTGTTATGGAGAACCTGACTCTATTACTGCATTTCAGCTGACTGAACATTTGGAAAAGGATCAGACTTGTAAGTCTGTGGTCCAGTCTTACTGTAAAGTTAGTCAAGGTAGCTTTAATTTCTGTCACTCAGTCAAGAAATTGGTTAATGCCTTCTTGAAAGGAGTTATGTTTTTTTTAAAGTCTTGCACTGAAAACAGAGACTCCATTTTGACTTTCAGTTGTTTGACTTCTAGCTGAATGGCACTTTCAGCAATTTTCCGCCTCTTTGGTTTATCAGCTTTTCCTGGTGTTTTAACAGATGGGCTTTGGATTCAGAACTTGAATGTCCATAACTTACAACATTATTCATCATTGCTTGATCTGACAGTTTAAGTGCAAAACAGAGATATTGCATTGAAAAGTGCAGAAAAGAAAGTGCTGACCTTTTATTAATTGAATAATAGACTCAATAAAATATTTAATGAAAGCTCAGCTGAATTAGCAGAGAAAGGTGAAAAAATAGAATGTCAAAAATAAGATAGCGTACAACAGATGGCAGATGAGGTACAGCTGCTTATACATAATAACTACTTGTTGGCATCCATTTTGAAAATGTTCCCTGCTTGCAATGATGTTTAAGTCATGGAGTAATAAAATTTATCAGAAGTCTGGAGAAAGGCCATAGCAGTAATGGTAATCCTAGTAACAGTAAGAGCAGTGGTAACAGTAGTATAAAAAAGTGTCCAAGAAAGACCCAGGCAGTTGTAGATGCTGTTCTGACAAGGATATTTTACAAGTTGAAGTAAGTATTGAGACAAATGCTAGTGATCTGGTGGATAAAGACTTTACAATTGGCATGCCATGTCATTCAAACATAGTTATCTTTTATGACTGGTAGCAAAGGCACCAGATGGTAATGAACCAGTAGATGCAGTGTTCCTTAGTTTCATTTGACTTTCAACTTAGTAATGTATAAGAGGTGGGTGAACAGAATAAGATGTGTATAGTTGCATTTATTTTTCTGAAATGTGTTAATTGGTTAGTTACATTAAATTACAAACCTTTTTGTGTGGGAGATTGAAGTAATAAACAGCTCCATGTAACGATCAATGATCACTGTTAGATCCAGTAGTTCTGCATAGGGGGTAGTACAGATATTGCATAAAAGCACAGACTGTCATCATTGTTTAGAAGAAACTTTTTCAGTGATAACAGATAACATGCACAAATAGTTCACACAGAGGTCCCTAGTGCAACTCTTTACTGGCATTGAGCACATAGATGAGCCTGAATAATCTTTAATTAAATGGGGATGGGGGGCTTAGATTTACTACAGTTATCTATGTATACTGGTGTTTGAAGAGGGCATTTGGAAGGCTAGCTTGGGTGCCATTGTTAGATTTGGCAGTCAGTGGCTTAGATAGGATATATAATTTATTTATTTTTTACTTTTTGTTCACTGGGTTATGTGGCCTGGTCCAGTGCCTGTTTTCAGCTGTAACCCAGATTCAGTGAGCAAAGGCATGCATACAATATAAAACACAGAAAAAACATATACCGATGCATAATTAGGAAAAAGCAAATCACCGCTTACAAAAGTCTCAGTATTAGTACATGTGCAGTAACAAGAGATAATATGTACAAATACTTTGACAAAAGCATTGGGTTATAAGCCAAGAGTTATGTACATGCATGCAATATGGAAACACCAGATAACATTTAGAGCAAGATTTAAAAATTCAGGTACGATATAAGTGCAGTATTCTTAGTTTGAATTATTACTTGGGATTAACCATTCACATGGCACATGTGCATTGTGCTTCCTTAAGGAGATGATTTTTTACAGTATGTCTGCATGCCTCAAGTGTATTGTGTCTTGTTACTACTGTGGGGTTCTGATTCCAAATGACAAGACCTAGTTGGGAGAATGCTCCTTCCCCAGTAACAGATTTGAAATGTGGACAGATGAGGGAAAGGCTGCCATTTTGAGCGATTCACCAGGAGTAATTTTGGTGTTTTAAGCATGTGTAGTCGAGATGCAAATTACCAAAGGCCATGTCACCAACCAGTCCCATTGACAATGGCTAGATTTCTTAGCAGTGAGGCTTCAGGGGATCTGAAACTCATTACAGGAGTACACCTAGAATCACTTTTTAGTAAGCTGTAGGATAGACATAGCAGCCGGTAAGTTAACCTCTTCTGAAATTACATCCAGTTTATCTGACCAAGTATTCTGAAGTGCTGTTTATTTTCGGGTCACAAATACAAATCTTGTAATTTGGGTATAAATAAAAACAGGCCTGTCCATATCAAGGTGTGATAATACTTCCAAAGCTCAATTATGGGGTCAAAAGCCACATCTGCCTTTGAAAAGGGATATACTCAGGTAATGGAGTCCAAGTTCTGTGTGGACTTTTTTTAAAACTTGCTATTGGCAAATCAGTGAAATGTCATGCAGGATCGCGAAGCACTTATTGCTCAGTCTGAGTTCAAGTCTCTAGTGGTGCAGAAGAAACTGCTGTGCATTTTATCTTACTAATTTCACGTGCTTAGTTTTAGAAGTGTTGAGTTTTAGTGAGCTGGAGGAGATTTATGCCTCCACTTAATGAAGTGTTTTGTAGCTGATTGTGAAACGTAAGTACCTGAGCAGAGAGTGCAACATCATCTGCATACTATATGAGTGGGAGATGTCACATTCCTGTTACACAGAATTTACAAATGTAGTAAATAATACCACCACTGCTCTTGGGATTTACAAATAATTTTCTAACATTTGTTGTGATTGCTTGTCCATGAGATAGTTAGCTAAGGGAGTGCTTATTTACCGAGACCAATTTGTTTGAGTTATAGCAGGAGTAAAATACATGAAATAGTATCAGACATTTTTACTGAAGTGTAGGTATACCACTCATTTGCCTTACTAAGTAGCTGTGAGAATGAGTTTAAAAGCGATAATGCAGTTTTTATGCATCCCTTTGCAGAATTCATGGTGTGAATTGGATAGCAGGTTATGAAACTTTGGGTATGTTGACAGTTGTGCTTGTATAACATTTTCTAGAATTTTTTGCCACTGGGCTAAGTATGTAGTTTGGTCTGTAATTACAAGCAATATATTTATCTTGTACTAACTTCAGCTCATTGAACCAAGTTACAGGTCAGTGGGATTTAAAAAAAAAAAAAAAACACACACACACACACAAAAGTATTTTTGCGTGTGTGTGTGTGTGTGTGTTTGTGTGTGCGCGTGTGTGCAGCGGGGGTGGGGGTGGGGGTGGGGTAAGTTCCCTGCACTCTGTACACTGCCTCTGAGCGCACTAACTCCAAGACTGTACAGTTTTAGAGGTGCAGAGACACTGTCAAAAACCTAGAGTTCCATGATCTCTATGAAAGCACTTTCAGATATTTGTATGAATTAGGATTTCACAAAATGTGATAGATGAATCTCATTCCAGTTAAACTTGTGTAGAAGGAAAACATTTATTTTGTCTCCAGTCTTGTGGAGAGGAACTGCATTAGTAGTTTTCCAAAGCCTAAGCATGACTCCCTGCACTAGTGATTTTTTTTTCACCAGCCGTATGGAAGTGGTCATCTGTTTGCAAGCTATCATTAAAAGTGAATGGAGAGATCATAATGTCCTGCAGAGCTGTTACTCTGAATACTTCGTAGTATTTTCTTTTTGGCAAAACATCTTTTTAAGGTAGAAGTAATGGAATAAATATAACACTGACTGCCGTGGTTGACATTTAATTAGGAGGATGTGCCTGGTTAAAAGGAAGAAGTTAGTAAAGCCACCAACATTTAGGAAAGAAGTTTCTGGCTGATTTATGCTTGATGCTTTGAAGGAAGTACTTCTTTCTTCTAAAAGGACTTGGGAGAAGACAGAGTATGTGTCTGCAGCTCTTGCATTTGTTTGCTTCTGGAGAAATACATGCCCGTCTTGTACTAATTACAAAGACTTCTATAGTTTTCAATGCATCAGAAATTACATCCCAATAGACACTTTGTCTATTTCTGCTATGAAGATGTTTCAATTTCCTTAATATCTAGGCTAAGGATTTATCCCACGTTTAGCATTTTCAGTAGAGTATGTATGTTCATCTAACACAGGCAGAATACAAGAGACAAAGTGTTTTAGGGCTTCGTCAATGAAAGTGTTGGTCATAACTGGAGGTCAGTCAGTGTTTTTTAAGTCCGATAAAAAAACAGGACATTTTTGTTTAAAATAAATTGCTGGATACAAGTATACAGAAAGGTTTTGGTTTTGCTGTTGAGATGCATGATATCAGTTGGTGATCACTGAATGTGTTTGAGAGAATTCTGTCTGAGAGCAGATGGTCTACCCTGTTAGAAAGTCTTAGATGCTTTTCCTTCCAGAAACTGAGTCATTTTTTGTTTTCAAAGTTCTTACTCAGCAAAAGTCTTCAAATCAAGTAGGGCAACTTTAATTGCATTTATATGTTAACTAGGTAACTACATTAGACTTCTTAGGCTTTTTTCAGTTATAACCTGGACCACAAGGTTCTGCAGTTCCATGATACAGCAGTCACTGAGCTTTTAATCAACAAGCAGTACTTCTAACTTTGCTTCTGACACTCTAGCCAATTCGATGGTCACAAAGTAGTGCAAAGAGTGAAAACAAACTCCACTAGCAATGTACAAACTATAAAAATAAATAAAGAAGCTGATCCAACACAGCAGAAATCTTTATTAAAATATTTAAAAAGCTGTAAAGCAATGAATAGGATAAATGCTTTCGGCCTACTTCAGATCCATAATTAATAAAGATTAACGCAGTGTTGGATCGGCTTCTTTATTTATTTTTATTATTTGATGCCTATTGAAGCTTTCTTTGACTGATCAGACTTGGCTTTGGGGAACAATGTACAAACAGTGAGACCGCTGTGAACAATAAAATTCCAATAGTTTTTGAATGACTACAGTGAAGAAAATACAGTGAAAGCAGTTCACTAAAATTGCAGTCAGTCAAGTGGAGGATATGACTATGTGGGGATCTAGAATTTAATATATGTATCTTATAATGTAAAATAAGGGGACACATTGTTTGTGAAATTCATGTGTCACATGGGGACTAGTTGATTCCAGTTAACCACTTCTTTACTTTTAGTGGGATTTGAGAATTATATTGCTTAATAACATTATATGTAGACTGATGCTTTACAGTTTCTGTCAGGTTGGCTTGTGGGCAGTTTTCTGTACTAGTTCTATGCCGATGTCAATGCATTTTTAAAGAACAGCACATACATTGTTTCGTTCTGTTTTGTTTTGTTTCAGTGTACTTTACTAGGATATTTTGGCTTGGAGCTTAGTTGTCCTTTTTAGCTAGTTAGGTGTTATTGGTAGATGTTCATCGTGTTTCACTGTTGCAGTCATTACACTTGGGTTATCCTGCTGGCAGGCGACCTGCAGTCGGCCTGAGTTTCAAAGTCTTAGTCCGGTGTCGGTTGCTGTCGCCTCTTCCCTGACGGCAGTGCGCCAGGGGTATAAAAGTTGCAACTGATGCCATTTTCTTCAGTCTTTCTTGCCGCGTGGTGCCCAAAGCAAAAGCAGTTCACAAGTGCCGGTCGGCCGACTCCTGAGATTTTCAAAATTGAGTTTCAGAACCAAAGTCTTCAATAAAGCTAAGTACCCCGTTGGGGAAACTTTTTCTTGCTCTAGACCGATGTCAGTAAAAGTTAATAATTGTATTTCTTGTGGAAGCAAATACCTCCTAAGGACTTTCACTCTTACTGTATTCCTTGCCTAGGCCCTGACCACGACATTACTAGTTGTCGGTTTTGTGTTAGATTCAATAAACACACTATTAAACGTCGGTTTGATTTTGTTTTACATTATTTTGGCCGAAGGTTTAATTACATAATGCCGTCGGAACTACCGACGACTGGAATTTATAAAAATACGCAAAGACAAAGAAAAGGACAGGCATCCGAGGTCCAAAACCAATGACAAAGCCTCTTCTAGGCCAGTCGCCGGTTCTCAGTGAGGCGCTTTCGCAGCCCCTGACACCTGCTACCTCAGAGCCACAGGCCGTAACTGACAGCCACGTGGAGACACTGAGGCCTGTGGAAACTCAAGGTATTGGGCCTACGGAAACTGTACCCTCAGATGGGTCCAGAGCCGCTGAGCAGGCATCGGCTTCTGAGGGTGTTTTCAGACCTTCACAGCTTACAATTAAGCCCACTACAGCAGCAAAGTAAAAAACACCATTAAAGACAAGGAAACAAGTACAGCATTCTCCAGAACAGTCATCCATGCCAAAGAAACAGATGCTTAAAATGGCTGAGGACCTAATTACTTTAATCAGGGGTTCCCATCCCCCTACTGACAAAAGGCCTAGGCAAGACACTGACTATGATTCCTCTGGCCAGGTTTCCATTTCCACTGATTCCTCTTCTGATCACGGATATTCTCTCCCTCCCTATGAGGACTCTGATGCAGAAGAGTCCATACCTTCAGCCTCACCGCCTGAGGATTATTCTTTTGGGGAAACCCTGCACACCATGAGGGAGCATTTCCATTGGGAGAGCCAGGATTATTCAGAATCCAAGACAAGGCTCAGAGACTTCCTTTTATTGCCTCAGCACAGGCCCCTGGCTACCCCCCTGTGCTTGATATTGCTGATGATGTTTTTTCGGAATCCAGTCTGTCTCCTGATTCTTTACCCCCTGTACCAGCCAAGCCAGACAGGTACTACAGGGTCCCTGACTCTCATAAATTTCTTTACAAAAACCCCGCTGCAGACCCAGAAACAATTGCTCAGGGTCCTAAAGGGGTTAAGGCTTCCACTGCTAAAAATCCTGTCCCCTCAGATAGGGATTCCAGGGCTCTGGACAGATGGGGGGAAAAATTTACACTTCTGCTACTTTAGCTGTAAGAGCTTTAAACTGCCAGTTTCACATGCTTAAATATCAACAGTACCTCATGTCATTATTAAAACAGAAAATGGTTTCAAATACAGAAAGTCCTGACAGTAAGGAAATGCAGGATTTATTGCATGCAGTTGAACAAGTGGGAAAGCATACTCTGCAATGTGGTTTTGACTCATTAGAGGCTTCTTGTAGAGCTGCAGTTACAGGCTCTGTTATTCGAAGGCATGCTTGGTTGAAAGAATAAAGTTTACCTGACCATGTTAAAGTAAAATTATTGGATGCTCCATTACAGCATGATACTTTGTTTGGTGTTAAGGCAGAAGAGGTGTTAAAGAAAATGGAGGATAAAGCAAAGTCAATGCAGACAGTGAAAGATTTTTTACAGGTTCAACCACCTAGATTTAGCAGAAACTGGCCTTCAAAAAATTGGTCCTTTCAAGTGTCAGACAGGCCACAAAGAGGCAGATACAGATGCCCAAGAGGCAGATCTCAGCCCCAAGGCCCCGACAGACCTAAACAATGGGGTGCTTCAGCCCCCAAAGGAGGGGAAGACAAATCACAACCTTATAGGAAACAGTCCCAATGACTTCCCTCTACAAATGCCAAGCACTTACCTTTTGACAGTACCCCTAGGGGGAAAGCTAGCACTTTTCTCAAAAAATTGGCACATGATCACCCAGGACCGATAGGTGCTGAATATTGTTTCTCAGGGTTACAGGTTCCACTTCCACACGCTTCCAAAACCAAAAGGTATGCCAGACCTGCCACAAAATCAATGGGCAGAGGCACAAAAACAGATTGCTGCTATTACGGACATGGGAGCTATTCAAAAAATTCCACAGCAAGAACAGGGACAAGGATTTTACTCAAGACTTTTCTTAGTACCCAGAAAGGACAAAGCCTGGAGACCAATACTGGACTTGTCAATCCTAAATACTTACCTGGATGTTCCAAAATTCAAAATGTTAACACTACAGCAACTTCTGCCCATGCTGGGCAAGAAGGCTTGGCTAGTTACTTTGGACCTCAAGGAGGCATACCTGCATGTCCCAATCAGACAATCTTGCAGAAGATACCTCAGATTCATAGCAGGCTCAATGCATTACCAATTCACTGCACTGCCGTTTGGCTTATCTACTGTGCCCAGGGTCTTCACAAAATGCCTGGCACCAGTAATTGCATTTTGCAGACAAAAAGGAATTCAAATATATCCCTACTTGGACGACTGCCTTTTTCAAGCAGAGAGCAAAGACATTCTTCTAAAGCATCTGGCGTTTGTAAAAAGATTGCTAATTTGCCTAGGGTACACAGTAAACGAAAATAAATCAAAACTAGTACCCTCTCAAGAGATAATATTCCTGGGTGCAAGCTTAAATACAACTGCCCAGATGGCTTATATCATGCCAGACAAACAAAGGCAACTGACTCATTACTTTCAAATGATGGCAGCAAAAACCCAGCTCCCTGCAAGAAAAATTCTGCAGGCCCTGAGATTCATGGCATCCTGCATTTTACTAATTCCATATGCAAAACTGCATATGAGGAAACTACAATGGTATCTAAAAAGTGTTTGGACTCAGCATTGTCACAGCCTGGAGACAATCATAACTTTAATTCCCTGCCTACAACAGGAGTTTCGATGGTGGTCCCAGGCCTGTCACCACAACAAGGGACAGCCTTTCACCTTACCCACAGCCAGGCAAACAATAACAACGGATGCATCGGATTATGCCTGGGGGGCACATATGGCAGGAAAATGTATTCAGGGCACATGGCCCAAGGAACAAATGCATCTTCACATCAATCAAAAAGAGATGCTAGCTGTACAGAATGCCCTGACAGCCTTCAAGGACCTAATACATCCAGGACAACTATTAATAAAGACGGACAATACCACAGTTATGTGGTACATAAACAAGCAAGGGGGCACACATTCCTACCCCCTATGCAGACAAGCCATGACTTTGTGGAACACAGTACTGACCTATCAAATACATCTGCAGGCACAATTCCTGCCAGGAACAAAAAATACACTGGCAGACGAACTAAGCAGAAATCTCATGGATCCTCACGAATGGAAGCTAAATCCACAAGTGTTCAGCATGATAACGAGGAAATGGGGATGCCCAGACATAGATCTTTTTGTCTCCCCTCACAATTACCAAATACAGAAATTTTGCACAAGAACTTATCACTCTCAAGCATGGAAAGTGGATGCCCTATCATTCGCTGGAAAGGCCTGACAGTCTATGCCTTCCCTCCGATGCCTCTTCTTACCAAGGTGCTACTAAAAGTCAGACAAGAAAGGCCAAAAATGATCCTGATTGCCCCAGACTGGCCACGCCAGCACTGGTACCCAATCCTAAAATGTTTGTCTCAAGGCCCAGCTTGGCTTCTACCTCAAATTCCTCATCTTCTCAAACAACCAAACAATCAGATTCTGCACAGTCAACTCAGAACCTTAAATCTGGCAGCATGGCAGATAATGTAGCCACTCAGACTGCATCTCTCTCTAAAGCTGTTATGGATGTCATTTTAGAAGCCAGGAGGCCCAGCACTAGGAAATCCTATGCAGAAAAATGGAAGAGATTCTGTGCTTGGAACCAGGCACAAGGGCTCAACCCTCTTGTCCCTAATATACCTCAGATTTTACAATACCTAACTGAGATGCTGGACAAAGGCTTATCTTTCTCATCTATTAAAATCCATGCCTCTGCCATGTCAGCTCATTACAATACGGAACCTCCTATTTTTTCACATCCTCTACTACGACAGTACCTCAGAGGGGCAAAAAATATAAGACCCCCAAGGAGAGCACCGGTATCTACTTGGGACCTCAATTTTGTTTTAGAAAAACTCACACTGCCTCCTTTTGAACCAGCCAATATAGCTGAGATAAAATTCTTATCATGGAAAACTGCTCTGCTCCTAGCAATAACTTCAGCAAGAAGAGTTTCAGAGTTACAGGCATTAATAGCTGTGGAACCTTTCCTCATTTTTCATTAGGACAGGGTTTCTCTTAGGACAAACCCAACATTCATGCCAAAAGTGGTCTCCAATGTGGCCTTAAACCAAACCATTCATTTACCTACTTTTTACCCAAAGGCCCAGAATAAAGGGGAGAGACTTCTGCATGCTTTGGATATACACAGACAGCTATGATTCTACTTGGACAAAACAAAAGCTTTCAGAAAAACTGAGCAACTGTTTGTAGCATATGCTGCAGGATCACAAGGAAAGCCTATTACAAAGCAGACAATCTCGAAATGGATAGGACACTGCATCCGCTCCTGTTATGCACAACATGGCAAAACAGTGCCTAAGGGCATTAGGCCTCATTCCGGCAGAGCAGCAGCCACTTCAGCAGCTTTCCTCAGAGGAGTACCAACCAAAGACATTTTAGAAGCTGCAACCTAGAGCTCAGTGCACACTTTCACCAAGCACTACACTTATCTCTCTACTCTAAATCCAGAGCAGGCTTTACCACTGCAGTTCTGCAGCGCTTGGTAGCCTCTCCAAATCTAATTTAGACCCAGCCACCCTACCTCAGCTTTGAGATTCTACCCAAGTGTAATGACTGCAACAGTGAAACACGATGAACGTAGTACAGTTGTGTACCTACCATAAATGTAGTTGGTCGAGTGTATTCACTGTTGCAGTCCAGGTTACCCACCCACCATCCCCCTTTTTTCATTGCTGGGACTTTTTTGTACTTCTCATCTCTATACTACATATGTGGTGTATTTGCTTGTAGATGAAGGAAATATTTATAGTATTATATGCATGTTATTTGGCATAATTTTATCTTTCCAGGCTTCCTATCTGGGGGCACCTGACATCTGGGGCAAGAAAAACTGAAGAAAATGGCATCGGTTGCAACTTTTATACCCCTGCCGCACTGACGTCAGGGAAGAGGCGACAGCAACTGACGCCGGACCAAGACTTTGGAACTCGGGCCGACTGCGGGTCACCTGCCAGCAGGATAACCCAAGTGTAATGACTGCAACAGTGAATACACTCGAACATCTACATTTATGGTAGGTACACAACTGTACTTTATGTAGGATCAGGTCCATTTTGCTGTCAGCACCATTTTCCAATGATTAGTTGTGGCCTTTTTTATTTTATTTTTATTCTGCTAAATTTACTGTTTTGTTATGCTAATATTAGATTTGAACTGAAGGGTTTTGATTTAGATGGGACATTTGATTTGGGGGAGCAGTGTTCATTTTACATGTGCATTATGTGTATTTTTTTAACTTAATTGGGGCTGAGTAAGTGTTTGAGTAGCATAGGTTCATAGATTAGTATTAAGCTAACTGCCCTTTGGGCCATTTTAAGCTTAGCCAGTTACCCCATGTGAAAATCAAACCCTGCACTTTGTGTCTGTAAGGTAAATACCTTAACCATTATGCCAGGCTCCCACACAGATCTTATTTGTTCAGGTTGATGACACAAATAGAATGTAGACACATGTTGAAGATACACATAAGATGTATATAAGTAAAAATGTGTATATCCTGCTACAGGATACATTAATTTATATATTTAGGTATTCTGCTTAGGGTAGTATGCTGGCTCAGTGGTTAAGATTTCTGCCTCACAAATCCAAGGCCTGGGAATTAAAAGTGATTTCCAATCACTCTGTAGGGTTTCCATGTTCTCCGTGTGTCTGCATGGGTTTTCTCTAGGTATTCAGGTTTCCTCCCACCTCCCAAAAACATATACTGACTTGGCTTTATAGACCAACTCATGGCTGAAATGGGTCTGCGGACCAGTTCATTTTGCCAGTTAAATAAATAAAAAATCTTTCACTTTCTTTTTCTGAACATATGTAAGGAATACATGGGGATCTACTGTGAAGTCAAGGTTGTTACCCACTGAAGCACAACTTTAAGTGACCGATGAATTGCTTAAAATGAACTTTTTGTGACAAATATTGAAGCTATGAGTCAAGAACAATTTCCTGATTGTAAAGTAGATGATACCGCATACATCACTAAAAACAAACCCTGATGTATGTTCCATTTATCTGATTATTTTATAAGGTTAGTTTACAGTAGGGATAAGAACTTAAGTTTCTGCCAACAGGACTTTGGATTGTTTGCGTATTTTGTTTTATTAATATAGTATCTCATAGTAACTCACATATGTCGTAGTATCACATAGTATTATAACATAGTAGTAACATATATAGAGGAATATGCCGCGGTGGTGCAGCTGTAGCATTGTTGCCTCACAGCAAGAGGTTCTCTCGTTCGATTCTCGGCTGGAGTGCGGGGAGTGCCTTCTGTGTGGAGTCTGCATGTCCTCCCCGTGGTTTGGTGGGCATTCGAAAGACATGCGTAAATGGGCGTGCCTTCGCTGAAGGTTGAACGTTGAGCTGGCACTTCGGCGTTCATGAAAATCTACTGTCAATCATTAGCGGACCGGAGTTCCGCTGTGGTGACCCCTAACTGGGAAAAGCCGAAAGACAACAACAAGTAACATATACAGAGGAATGGTGGGGATGCAGGGAGTAGAGTTGGCGAAGGTGGATGAGTTTAAGTACTTAGGATCAACAGTTCAGAGTAATGGTGACTGTGGAAGAGAGATGAAGAAGAGAGTATAGGCAGGGTGGAATGGGTGGAGAAGAGTGTCAGGAATGATTTGTGACAAATGGGTACCAGTAAGAGTAAAAGGGAAGGTATACAAGAGGGTGGTAAGAACAGGTATGGTATATGGGTTGGAGACGGTGACAATGACAAAAAGGCAAGAGTCAGAACTGGACGTGGCAGAGTTAAAGATGTTAAGATTTGCACTGGGTGTGACGAGGATGGACAGGATTAGGAATCAGTATATTACAGGGTCAGTTCAGGTTGGAAGGTTTGGAGACAAAGCCAGAGAGGCGAGATTGAGTTGGTTTGGACATGTGGAGGAGGGATGCTGGGTTTATTGGTAAAAGGATGCTAAAGATGGAGCTGCCAGGTAAGAGGAAAAGAGGAAGGCCTAAAAATTAGGTTTATGGATGTGGTGAAAGAGGACATGCAGGTGGTTGGTGTGACAGAGCAAGATGCAGAGTACAGGAAGAAATGGAAACAGATGATCCGATGTGGCGACCCCTAATGGGAACAGCCAAAAGAGAAGAAGAATATAGTAATCTCATTAGTTTTGTTTAAAACAGCTTATCAGGTGTTTTTTATACTTTTTATAATGTCACTTATTTTTTAACAACTTTATTTTTTAACAACTTTATTGGATTATTACTTATGACATAGAAAAATACACTTATGTAAAAGAAAACAAACCATATTAACATATTCACAGTTACAAACATTATACATCACATATATTCTTCTGTACAATTATCATCAATCCAATTACATAACTTGCTCAATTCTTGCCTTCCCTTAAACCTTACTCTTCCTCCAAAACATCATTCTGCATGTACTATTCCCGCAAATTTCATTTTTGTATATGTAATTTGCTCATACCCTTTTCTAAAGATTCTACTTCCAGGTCTTTTATCACTGTTACAATATTCACTCCTTCAAATAGGGTTGGTTTAGATGCAGATTTCAATGTTCTACTAATTGCATTTTAGGCAGCTACCAAAAAACAAAAGAACATCTTTGTTTTTTTTGTTCGTGTTAGTTCATTTCATTTCTTTATTGGATTTGGAGCCACCAGAATTAAATTTAATAAGGCCTTACTATCTCTAGTCAGTTCAGATCCTGTATCCCAGCTCAACAAAATAATTTCCTTAGTTTCACCTGTTTGGTTTCCAAGTATTTCTGAGAGAGTACTCTGTAGGGAATTTTTAAAGTCTGCCAACTTATTACAGTCCCATAACATATGTTCCCAGTTATCTCATTTTTCCCCATCACACCGCCAACATTTACTATTTACCTGAGGAAAATTTAGTTGGGAGTCTGCCTGAGGTATAAAAATACCTATGAAAACAATTACAAACAAAAATCCTAAATCTTTTAGATTTCATTACATATTTAGGAGCCATACATTTGTCTTACCATTGTTTCCTTTTGAATTGATTATGTAGCCTCTCTTCCGTGTCTTTTCTAACCTACTCTGATTGATTCCGGTATTTATCATGCAGTATTTTATATGTCCTACTAATTATCCCTTTTTTAACAGTAGCTTCTGTTCTAGATTGAACTAAAAACTCTACCAGAGCAGGTCTTTCCCTTAGGATTGCCTGTTTCTTTCTTTTTGCCTATACACTGATACCAATCCCTGATGGGGAAGACAGTCTCTAGCCTGCAGTGCAAATGTTTTCTTGGCCTCTTCCAGTTCTGTTACCTTTCCCTCTAGTAATTTGTTCCAGATACCTTGTGTCCCACTTATTTTCTATGTTTTATCAGTGTAGTAGCAGTAGTGGTAGTAATGGTAGAAATAATAGCAATGGCAGTAGTGGTAGTGCATGTAATAGTGGTAGTAGTAATAGTAGTAGTGGTAGAACATGTAATAGTAGTGGTGGTGGTAGTAGCAGTAATAGTAGCAGTACATGTTGTAGTATTGGTAGTAGTGGTAGTAGAAGTAGTAGAAGTGATAGCAGTAGTAGTAGCAGTAGTAGTACAAGTTGTAACAGTAGTAGTAGTAGTAGTGCATGTAGTTGTAATAGCAGTAGCAGTACATTTAGTAGTAGTAACAGTAGTAGTATATCTAGTCATAGTACTAGTAGCAGTATATGTAGTAGTAGTTGTAGCAGTAGTAGAAAATGCAGTGGTAGAAATAGTAGTACATTTAGTGGTAGTTGTAGTGATAGTAGTGGTAATAGTTGTAGTAGTAGTAGTACATGTAGTAGTAGTAATAGCAGCTGTGGTAGCAGTAGTAGTAGTAGTACATGTAGTGGTAGCAATAGTAGAAGTAGTAACAGCATCAGTGGTGGTATTAGTAGCAGCAGTAGTAGTATATGTGGTAGCAGTAGTAGCAGTAGCAGTATTAGTAGTAGTAGTATATGTAGCAGTAGTGGTAGTAGTAGTAGTAGTACGTGTACATACAGGGTCTATATTACAAGATCGAATGTTTAGGTTATTGAACACCTAAACATCAAATTTGTAATATTGAACCTAAAAACCATGAACGGCACAGGGAAAGACTTCCGTTGGCCAGAACAATAAGAAAATTACTTTACACCCAAACAAAGTGGGGGGCTTCGCCCCCACACCTCCAGTGTGCGGGGCTGTGCCCCCACCCCCCTAACTAAATATACCAACTCTGAGATTGCTCTACAGTAGACAAAATGGCAAAATCTGGCAAACTGCCAAGGGAAATCTTTCCCTGTGTTAAATCAGCCGTTTGCTGTTTTTTGCTTTCGATATTGTAAGTTCGATGTTTAGGTGTTCAATAGCCTAAACATTCTATCTTGTAATATAGACCCGTACATACATACATGCAAATATTTCAAGCAGGGGCATTAATGCCCTTTTAGCTTGCCAATATAGCAAAACATTTGTTCCCGTAATAAGTGTCCAGGCTGTTCTTAAAAATATCTAAACTAGTACGTGCTTTAATGTAATTTGGTATTCTGTTCCATGCATCAGCTACTCTGTCAGAGAACCAATTAGTACATTTCTCATTCCTGTAGAGTCTTGTACATAGGTTGTCTGATGATTCTGTAGTACTTTTTGATAACTCCAAACATTCCCAGAGGTAGTTGCCTCTAAATGAACCTATATACTTGAATAAGCTCTCATCTTAGATATCTATAAGAGACACTGTACACGTTCAGATATTTTAGTCTTTCATAATAACTGAAATTTTCACATCCATGGAAGCTCTTGGTATATTTCTGCTGTACTCTTTCCAATTTACTCATCCTTGTTTTCTTATAGGATTTTCATATTGTTATTCCATACTCAAGTTTGGGTCTAATGTAACCAACAAACAATGAATTCATCATGTTTGAGTTCCTATACTTTATAAATGTTTTTATACAACCTATAGTTCTCTAACTATCATTAACCAGTTGGTTGATATGATTAGAAAAACTCATAGCTGGATCTACCCATATACTCAGGTCCTTAAATGAGTCTACAGTTTCAATTATTGTGTGCTGTAGTAAATATTCACCTTTCAATTTATGTCTCCCAAATCTCATATGCTTAGTTTTTGATGTATTTATCAGCATATTATTTTCCTGTGCCCAAATGGTCAATTTAGAGAAGTTATTTTGCAGACATGCCTCATCTGTAACACATGTAATCAGTTTACCCAGTTTCAGGTCGTCTGAATATAAACTGTAGAACACCTCAGATGAAAAATTTAGGTCTGAAATATACAATCTAAACAAGTAAGGGCCTAGGACAGAGCCCTGTGGTACACCCTGACTGTAATCAAGAACTTTACTTGTCCAGTTGTTATATGTTACTTGCCATGTCCTATTTGTAAGCCATGCAGCTGTCCATCTTATCAAGAGTACATCAATACCTAGTTGTTGTAATTTATTGATCAGTATATTGTTTATGACTGTGTCCTTTCCAATTTTAACAATAACTTATCCAAGATTACCTTCTCCATTATTTTTCCATAACATGAAAGTAGACTTAAGGGTCTGTGTGACTCTGGGCTTGTCCTACTCCCCTTTCCCTTAAAGACAGGTTTAATAAGTGCATGTCTCCACTCTTGAGGAATCTCCCCATATTTATGTGACCTAATGAATAATAGATATAATGGTAGCAGTAGTAGTAACAGTAGTACATGAGTAGTAGTAGTAGTTGCTGTAGTAGCAGTACATGTATTAGTAAAAGTGGTAGTAGTAGTTGTACATGTAGCAGCAGCAGCAGCAGTAGTAGTACATGTAGTAGTAGTGGTAGTGATAGTAATAATAGTAGTAGTACATGTAGAAGCAATAGTACATTAGTAGTAGTAGTGGTAGCAGTACATGTATTAGTAATAGTGATAGTAGTAGTTGTACATGTACATGTAGTAGTAGTAGTGCATGTAGTAGCAGTTGTAGTAACAGTAGTACATCAGTAGTAGTGGTGGTAGTAGTAGCAGTAGTAGTAGCAGCAGTAGTAGTATTAGTAGTACATGTAGTGGTGGTAGTAATAGTGGTAGTAGTAGTAGAAGTAATCTACTGAGATTTGTCAATTTTGTAGTTTAGTCATGTTTTTAGTTATGTTTTAGTTCATTTGGGCAAGTAGAATCATGTTCATGTAACCCATAATGACATTTTCTGATTGGCTATGTCTGGCTAGTTCATTTCAAAGTATACATGTTTTCTTTAAATCTTTTTCTTTTTAAAAAATTGTTTTAGAAGAGTGAGCTTCATTTTCTGTGGTAGGTTTAGGTAAGCAGTGATGTATTTTTGAATTTTGTATTTATTGATATTGAGAGTGCAGTGTGTGAAGTTACATTTTTTGCATAGAAGTAAATACAGAAGTAGTTTACATAGAAGTGAACTTAACCAGACACTGCTCCCGGGCTGAGTCTGAAAAAGATGTATGGAGATCAGTGCTCGATCCTGGAGATTTTTGCACATGTGCATGCATGTGTTTTCTGTGTGTGCACTGTGTCAACTTTTGCTTTAATTTTTTTACTGAGCAGCATAACTATGTCAGGTTTAGTGCGATTTTAATTGCTTTTGTGATACTCCAAGTTTTTAAATAAAGTTGGACTCCTTGTGTTTTGACTGTGCCTCTCAAACATTTTGGAAATATAGAGTATATTTTAGTGCATTTATTAAAACTGTATTTGCCTTAATATTGCTACAACTCAGGTGCTCTAGGTTGCACTGCATCTGAATTGTTTTAATGTGTTTTAGCTGCTTTTCTGTATATATAGCGTTTTCTGTATATGTAGACTAGCTACTTATTCTGCTGTATTACTGCCTCTTAAATCGTTTTTCAGTTGTGCACTTGCCTTGCTTCATTTAAAATGTTTTAAATTGCTAATTTTGTAGAGTTTTAATTGCATTTACTGTTTAGGACTACACACTCAAGTGTGTTAGCCTTTTCTGTGTTTATTTACTGTATTATTGCATTGTTTAGCCTGTTTTAACAAAAAAAAAAATACTATCTTGTTTGCTCATTTCCCACCTTTCCTAGCTAGTATAGTACAGATCCCAGGCTTTGCTTGTCTCAGGACTTTATTTTCTGTGTTCAGAGTTATCCAGACCTTGCTGTGGTAGAGGGAAGTCCTACTGCTTACCAGTGGGAGTGGTAAGCATTGTACTGCCTATCTAACACTAGAGGAGTAGTTTCCAGCTCTGAAATTGTAATTTTATTAGCCATTTTGGGCTGATTTCTATCCCTTTCAACTTTCTGGCTTAAGAACGAGTGTGTTTGCGCATTTTTCACATCGTGCAGCACCGCGGGGCTACAGTTAAACTATTCCAGGTGCCAGAAAGTGTGCTCTTCAAATTTTCCCTTAGAACTAGCTGGTTTCTCAGTAGTAGCACTAAAATCTGAACCCCTGTGACTAGCACTTGCTCTAGAACCTGTTGGAAAGCACTAGGAAGCCTTAAACTGATACAAGCACTCAACTCTCCTTGTTAATAAGGAGAAATTAATCGTAGGCACTAAACAGCCTATAATTGCAAAGTACCTTGCAAAGGTAAGGGAAAACAGCTCTTGTACTTTACAAAAAAAGCACCTAAACAGTGTCCAAGGGTCAGCTTGTGGTGATTTCTCCTGTCCACCTGGTGAATCTGGGCATACTGTGGCAATGCAGCAACTGCCTCATGTACACAGACAACCCCCTCCTCCTACCACCCAACATTACAACCTGCGAGAGATGCACTTACACAGCCAAACTGGAAGCAAAGCTCTCTCCAGCCAAGATTGTGCTAGACAGGCAAGAGGAGAAGGTCAACACCTGCACTACACCTCAAGCAACACATAGCCCTTCAAAACCCACACATAGCAACACTAAACCCACCTATGCAGAGGCCCTTAATATTAACCTACTCAAGCAACAAGGACCGCTGAAGGTGAAACGCAAATGAACAGCAGTCGCAGCCAAAGTGACACGTAGCTCACAACACCAGTGTGCCACCCAACAACAGCTCCTAAGGCAAGACAACGTACCCAACACTTTAGTCATAGGTGACGCTATAGTCAAGCACACTGATGCCCCACTCACCAGGCTGAACAAGGAGAAAATTACAGTGAGCTGCCTATCGGGTGCCAGGATCCACCACATAACGCATGCACTCAAGTCACTCCACAACAAGTACAGATACAACTCTGTCATTATCCATGTTGGAGTGAATGACTTCAGACGTACCTCCCTGGACTACATGGAAAGGGACATGGAAGAGCTCTCGGATCATGTGGCCCAGGCAGGTATGACCCTAGCCCTGAGTAGCATCCTGCCTCCACCCGGAATGATACCACAGTACAAGGACAAAATGACTGACTTCAACAATTGGCTAAGCTTCTGGTGTCATTCAAAGGGGATCCAGTATCTGTCTGCCTGGGACGACATGACCGACAAACCACGATACTTTGCCAGAGATGGACTGCACCTGTCACCCCTGGTATTCATGTTACTGGCTAAAGCTCTTGCCACCCCTATAGTGCCTTTTTTAGGCAAGGTTCAAAGGACAAAACCACCACCGTAACAGATGCAAGCATGCAAAATCTGAAGGTAATGCTACTCAACGATAGAAGTCTAAACCTCAAAATGCACTCTCTCGAGGCACTCCTAAAAATGGAGAACTTCGATATCTGTGCAGTAACTGAGACCTGGTTCAAGGCTATAGAGAGCACCCCTGCAATACCAGGCTACAACTCTTACCACACTTTTCAGCCACCAAACCCAGACCGAAACAGTAAAGGTGGAGGAGTGTCCATATTCACCAAGGATATTCACACCTCCAGGCTAGTTGCCCAACACAATGCATCTGAAATTCTCCAGGTGCAACTAACACTAGGTAAGACTGCAATCCAAATTGTAGCTTGCTACAGATCCCTCACCATGCCCCAAGATTCTTACTACACCTTTCTAAACATACTGTAAAATATTAAGATACAACCAAACACCCTAATACTGGGTGATTTCAACTACCCTGCCATTAACTGGGAAAACTACTCAGGTACCAACAACTTTTCCCAACGGTTCTTGGAATTCATAAATTCCAACACCCTGGATCATCTAATCCATTGTCCCACCAGGGGCTCAAATATCCTAGACCTGGTCATTACTAACATGGGAGATAGATGCTCCACACCATTGGTCACCCCCTCATTGGTCATGTCTGACCATAAGCAAATCACCCTTGACAGCCACATCCCACCCCCACCTCCCAGTAAGGAAACCTCAGTAAAAAACTTCTCCAAAGCCACCTTCATGGTACTCAATTCAGAAGTGACAAACTTCATGACACCCATGCAGATGGGAGCTGAAAGTTCAACTGCTGAATCCTACACTAAGGCACTGTACGAGCACATCCACTTGTGCATGAATTGTGCCTTCCCAAATAGAACCAAGACGCTCTCCTCCAAAAAAAGGAAGCCAATCCGGTGGTCCCCTGCCATGAACAAGCTATACAACAGAAGGAAAAAACTGTTGCAGAAAAGAGGAAAATCCCAGAATACAAAAAACTCCCTTACCAGCCTCAGTAAGAAGCTGAGATCCCTCATAAAATCCTCCAAAGCTAGTTACGAAAATAAAATTGCCAAAGATTCCAAAGACAACCACAAGGCATTCTATAGTTATGTCAAGAATCTAAATGGCAATGCTCAAATTTGCTCTGAGCTACAACAGAATGGCATTAAATATTCTGATCCCAACAATATTGCCAATATCCTGGCAGATCGATTTAGTGACAACTTCACCCCCCTCTCACCCCCTAAAGGGCCCTTCTCAATACCAAAAGATTGCCAAATTCCAGTAAGCATGGCCACACAAGTAAAAACCGCACTCTCCAAAGCTAAGAATACAGTATCCATGGGACCAGATGACATTCTGGGCTGTGTACTACATGAACTATAAAATGAAGTGGCTACTCACCTGAGTGCCATGTTTAATCATAGCCTCACCTCAGGCTTTGTGCCCAATGAGTGGCGCACAGCTACAGTTATCCCACTCCACAAGGGGGGATCCACCTTGGATCCCAGGAACTACCATCCCATCTGTCTGACGAGCCTGATCTGCAAAAGGGCATGGAATGCATTATCATGGAACTTATAAACAAAGACATTGGCAACCTTCAAACCTGGACCCCACCCAGTTTGGGTACGTGAAGGGCTGATCTTGTCTCCTGAACCTGATTGACTTCTTCAAATCAGTCTCCAGAGCTGTGGACGAGGGTAAGGCGGTCCACACAGGCTATCTGGACCTCGCCAAGGCCTTCAACACCATCCCCCACTCTGGAATCATAGATGAACTTACTAAGCTGGGCAAAAATCCCTATGTCACTCAATGGGTTGCCAACTGGCTTACTGACAGAACCCAGACTGTAAAAGTAGCCGACTCCAAATTCATCTCCAGACAAGTGATAAGTGGAGTACCTCAGAGTTCAGTCCTGGTACTGCACTTGTTTGGCATCTACTTCTCTGAAGTACAGGCCAACACTAAGGGCATCTGGCTAATAAAGTTCACAGATGACTGCAAACTGGGAGCCATTATTGAATCCCCAAATGATGTGGATATTGTACAAAATGGCCTTACAGAAACAGATGCTTGGTGCCAGAGCCATGGGCTCAAGCTCAATGTCAAGAAGTGTGTAGTTATCTCCTTTTGGAAATACCATGTACCCATGAATTACCACATAGGTGGCAGTACACTAAACAGCGAAAAGTGTGATAAGAGACTTAGGAACACAGGTGGACAGTGGTCTCACCTTCGATAACCCCATCACCACAACAGTCAGGAAATCCTTCTATGTGGCACACCTCATCACTAAGGGCTTTTCATCCAGAAAAAAGGAGGTCATTGTCCCACTGTACTCATCCCTCATTAGACCCATTATAGAATACAACGCCCCGTTTGGTATGTACCTCACAAGAGATTTGCAATAGCTGGAAAGGCTGCAGAAATACCTCACTAAAAGAATCAAAGGCTTAAAGCAGATGCCCTATGCTGACCGTCTAAAAAAACTCCAGCTATACTCTGTGGCATATCGTCTACTCAGAGGCGATCTCTGCTTAACATACAAGGCCATGTCAAACCCTGAGCTGTTGGACATGCTCTACTTAAAGAAATCCCAATCCCTCAGAGCCACACGCTCCAGGGAATCTAAACCTTGTCATCACAATGAACAAAACATGCTGGAGGTATAGTTTCCTGACCCAGACACTCCCCATACTCTGGAATAGACTGCCCATACATGTCAAGTCTCCTTGGCCCTCTTCAAAAGGAACCTTGACGATTGGATGGGAGATAGGAAATTCACCCTGGGGATCACATTAGTCGCCCTGCTAGACAGCGTTCCAGGGAAGTAAATATTGTGGGAAGAAATATCCAGGGAATTGTTATGGCTAGGCTTGTATAGACCATAGGGCCGAGAGCCTAGTACCATCTTGTGAACCTATGCCATGACTGTAGATCAATTTTTGCTGATGCACAAAAGTTCAGATAAGCAAAAATGGCTACACGGTGTGCCAAATCCATATCTTTTATCTGGGGTCTACCTTTAGAATGAATATATATTGGATATATGGGAGGGTCTAAGGTGGAATTTATGAAACATCTGTTACTGTGGATTTTGGAGTTTTATGATTAGTGGGATACCCACTATTCATGACATGAGTTCCCATACCCCACAGTGCCAGGTATTTCATTTATTACATTCAGATCCCCTTGTATTCCATTTGTTTATTTTTTAATTTTCATTTATTTATTTATTTGCCTTCACTTACTGATAAGGTCTGAATGGGCCATGCAAGAAACATATTTAGGGAAAGGAAAACTTACAAAGAGATTGTAGCAAACACTTTGTGAGTACAACCTTGAATGTATAGTGATTACAGACTGAACACAGACGTGAAGGTTAAAAGCAAAACAAACAAACAATATATGAAACTATAAATGTCTGTCTATCTATATAAATAAATAATATCAACAGTTTCAGCAGAAGATATTCAAGTAAACATCAGCTGAAGATAAAATATATCTATTTATATCCATTATGAATACAGTCACAGTGAATAACATATGTAGGTAGTCTAAAACCAAATTTGTATGAGCAGTTGCAGCAATTCTCAAAATAAATAATAAATGAGAAAAGTATGTCCACTATAAAAAGGTTGCCATAAGTGTACACATAATGAGGTGTTAGATTAAACAATATTAGCATAATTATTCTTTGTTGAGATGGATGAATATGTACATCAATAATAATGAGAAACCAGCTTTTCAAGATGGCTGCACATTGAACAACAGCTTAACTTAAAAAAAAATGTAACTTCAGCTCTGATACTGCAAAACAATGGCCAGGAACGCTGTCACTTTTAGTAAATTTGGTTACTGGCCAGTAAGTACACTGCCTGGATGCCTGCATAGAAGAAACTAAGAGAACCTGAAAGACAATCAACTAGAAAAAGTGAAGAGAAAACATTGACCACAAAGAATCCTGCAGCTGTTCAGCAAAATGCAGTTTGAACTTCATATTTTGTGCAAGACATGGTTTCCAGTAATCTAGAGGAAACAGTAAGTCAGATGTGCTCAGAGCTGATTAAAATAAATGAAACACTGAATGAATGTTTCAACTCAAATAATAAAAGGCTGGAAAAATGGAAAAAAAGCCTTTAAAGAGATATTCAGATTAGCTATTAAAACTGAAAAAATCAAAGGTCAAAGTGAGGAAAAATGGTAGAATTAGAGGACAGACCATGTAGAAAACACCTGAGATTGTCTGCTGTAGCAAAGAAACTAGAAGGAACAGACTGTGATCATTTTATGAAGACACAAATAAGCAATTGGACTGGTATTCCACATCACTGTTAATTGAAAGGGTGAACATGTGCATGCCTCAAACCTGGCCATGAGAGAGCAGCTATGACCTGTTATTTGTGAAGCTACAGTCCTACTAGCAAAATGAAATGATCCTGACAAAACTGTGGCAAAAGGGCAGAGTATTATCAGTTGGAGACAGTAGAATATTTGTGGAAAATGTTTATTCACTGTGCACCAGGCAGAAGGGAAACAAACATATTCTAGCAGTCAGGGAGTACTGAGAAGCAGGTTTGAGACCATTACAGCCGAGTGACGTCTACAGACATTTCTGCAGTTACCTCCTACTGCTCCTCTTGGCGTCAAATATTGCATGTTCATGTTTGCATTAATAATTCCAAAACCATGCTACACACAAGGTATTAGAATATTTTATCTTGAAGCATATATGATGGTAAACACAATTGTATTGATATATGATCTCTGTCAATAAGTATTTGTTAGAACTGTAAGGTGATAACGTCATTTTTTTAAAGGCTGAAGCCACACCCACTGGGAGTTAAAGGTATACACACTCAAAAGAGCTCTACTGGAGGGAATGAGTTAAACTGCCGTCTCCAGCTGTTTTATGACTATTTTTCCTGGAGGATCAAAGTAATTGTTTGATGCAGAACAGGCTAATTTGGAAATACAAACGTTTGTCCAACATGGGCTGAGCCATCAAACAGACAGGGATTCTGCTTCTCATTCTTTTGATGGTAAGGCTAGTAGAGAGATTTTTGACAGTGAAACCTTTTCCAATGTTACAAAGGAGAATACGCAAGAGACAAAATAAAGCATAGGAGTAGACTAGAAGAATCAGGAGTACTTTGGATTTGAAGAAGTCTGGGTTGGGAGATGGAGTGGAGATGAACAGGAAGAAGTCCAGCAACACTGAAATTAGTGAATAAATGTGAGACTATAAAGCAAAAATCACATTTGTGAAATATGGCTTTACAAGAATAAGTGGCTAAGAAAGATTGGATTTTTGTTGGCTTTGTTAAACTTGTTTGGGTGCTGATAGGCATATGCCCCACTTCATGTTATTCATGTTTGGAAGGACACTGAAAGAGAAAAAAGGAGAAAGAGGAAAAAGGTAATTGTAAGTAAAACAAGTTTTGTTGTTAACACTATCTGTATAAAATATTTTATGATATAAATCTCATGTGATATAGTGAAGTATTTTTCTGATTGCTGTATGTGATAAAAGATAGTGAAGTAAATAGGTGCTTTTTTACTTATCTCTCTTTTTTTAGCTTTAAGAACTGTAGCCAATACAATGTAAAAAGAGAAGAAAGACTGGAGAAAAGCATGTTTAAGTCATCAAGTTGCAATCTTGGGCTGTTGGGGTGGAGGGTAGGGTGTAAAAGTGCACTAATTATATTACATGTAAAACTGAAATGTTTTCACTTTTGCATAGGTGAAAGTCTGGATTAATGCCATTGGCTTAATCCAATTACATGTATTTTTGTGAATGCAAGTGGGTTTTAAAAAATGAGAGACCACAATGTAATAAATAGTTTTCTGTAGGCAAATAAATGTTCAGTGTCAGTCAAGAAATTTGGAGCTGAAGGCAGCTCTGCATTTTGATCTTATGTTTCCATGGAAACAAGCTGACTAAAGGTGATGGCAATAAACTGAGGGCTGGACAGTGATTGCTGAGAGATATGTAAAATTAAAAGGTAGAAAGGCAAGCAGTTCAGTAAAAATATAATGTCTGAAATTATTGGAAATGAATAACAGAGACAGCTTTTCTGGTAACTAAATACTTTGATGCATTTACTGGAGCAGTATAACTTATTTTTATTTAAAGAAAGCTAGTGGACTTTTTCTTAAGGCTAAAAGTTAATGTTTTCTGAAAACATACAACCTGCTTTTCACATCTGGGTGGGTAATACTGATAAAGCAAGAACAGAGAGCAATTAGTGTGAATAAACGCACAGACTGTAATATGTGTCTTAGTATGGATAACCTTAATTTTAAATTAGGTCTTGCCTGTGTGTGCAGTTGTTGATTTGAGACAGTTGTCTCTTTCAGGAGGACTAAACGTCGTCATTTGAAGATGTACATGGTTGTGTGTTTTATTTTAAGTTAATAGGTAATGTTGGTGTTCTGTTGGTGTGCTTGCTTTTTTTTTTTTTTTTTTTTTTTTTTTTTGCTTCAGGGCTTTCATTAAAAAAAACATCTTGTAAAATATGACCTATGTTCAATGGAGATCACATGAAACAACTGTATAAAAGATCAACTTGACACAACTGGAAACAGACATTTCAAAAGGTATCATATATAATACCTGGGAATATTATCGTCTTATCATAATGGCTACACTAAACATATTATTTTGGAGTGTGATTGGCCTCACAGGTAGACAAAAAGTAAACAGTATTCAATTATATTAAGAAGTATAAAAAAATTATATATAAGAAATTATATATTAAGAAAGTATTACTTATATGCTTACTTCCTGCACTCTTTTGCAGCAATGTGCCTTACTATTTCATACATTTTCTGCACTTAAATCATGTTATGTATTTTGTATGCATTTTGCTATGTGTAATACTGCTCAAATGTTAACTCTGTAAATAATTATGTGTCAAAATGTTTTATGTCTGTAATGTTTGAATGCTATACTTTTGCATTAACCGTACTTGTATTACTCTTTGGAGCTTTTCTCCCTGGGCCTCCACTGAAAAAGGGCTTTAGCTCAGTTGGACTTTCCCGGTCAACAAATGTCAAATAAATAAATAAAAATGGAGAGTACAAATAGGAATGCTACAGAAGACACACTTTGAAAGAACGGAGCATGTGAAGTTGATAAAGAAAGGATTTCAGGAGGGATATTCAGCAGAGTACCAGGGAGAAATACTAATTGCTAGAGGATCTCCAGTAGTAATAAAAGTAGAAAAAGATAATAATGGTAGACATGTGGTAGTAAGGGGCTACTGGCAAGGGAGGATATGTATTTATATTCTACCTTAAAGTGTTATTATGGAGCTTAAGAAAAGTCTGGGAGAAATAATCAGATTTCAGCAGGGAGTACTACTTATAGTACATGGGAAATGGAACTTGAATTGTAACAGTGGAGATGTATCTAGGGGACCTACAAAGTAAAAAAAATATAAGAGAAGAGGATAGATGTTTGAGGAAGTCTTACAAAACAAGAAGTGGTGCAAATGCAGACTACTGAAGAGAAAATAAAGGAGCAGTATCTGGATGTTATTCAGGCATTTTGAAAGATTGCTGATAAGTAACTGTTTTTTGACAATAACTCCAGAGTACAAAAACATAGCACAGTGACTTGGACAACAGAAAGTAGAAATGATTGTTGCTAGGACCTTTAACGAGAAAATAACCAGAGTGGTATTAGAGATATTTCAGAAATTATATCAAAATTTATATAAAGCAGAGGAAAGTGGAAATCGAAAAAAAGCACAAATGGTAATATTTATGGAAGACATAGGTATGCCAAGGTTAGAGGTAGATTAGGTTCAACAATTAACGGTTAAGATAGGAGCAGATGAGATAAAAATAGTGACCTATATATAGTCAAGCTGCAGGAAAGTCTCCAGGAATAGATGGTATTCCTGTGAAAGTTTGGAAGCTAGGAAAGAAAGTGGAAAAGATCTGGAAGGAAGTTGGAACACTAGCATCCTTGAAGAAAGCTGTGGTAGCTGTAATACCTAAAGACGTTAAAGACCCATTGTACTAAGCTTCATATAGATGCATTTCAATTTTAAGTCATGATTATAAAGTGTTTATGATTATAATAGCTAAAAGAATGAAAAGAATGGCAAAGGTGTTGCCAAAATTGATAGATATGAATCAGTGTGGTGTTGTAAAATGGAAGGGAACATCTGACAACATTAATAGAACAATGATGATCCAGAGGGAAGCAGAATGTAAGAAAACACCACTGTTGTTGGTGGGTCTTGATGCAGAGAAAGCTGGGATTTTATGAGTAGGACAATGGAAGCTTTTACATTCTCTGGTGCAATAATAAAGTTAATTAGGAGATATATGAGGTATCAGAGGCAAAGATAAAAAAAAAAGTGGGAACTTTCCTCTCTAATAAGTTGCGTCTGACCAGAGGAACTAAGCAGGGGTGTCTTTTTTCATATTTATTATTTGTGTTATATTTAGAGCCCTTGCCAAAACAGAAAAAAAAATCAAGGATATCATTTGTATGGTAATCAAAAAAAGTTGACTTTATTTGCAGATTATATTATTTTGTCCCTGATGAAACCTGAAAAGGACATCTCAGTTTTATTCAACAATAGTAACTACTGTTGAATACATTTGTTGGAAAAACCTCCTAGAACACACATCTGCTGTGCCAAAATTGTTGTTTTTTTGCTGTTTTTTTTTTTTGGTTGTAGTTATTTTTGGTTACATCTCAGTTTTGTAGAACATTCTGAGACACTTTCAGGTCTTTTCAGGATATAACATTAAACAAGACAAAACAAAGTCTATAGCTGTTAACACATGAATTGGTTCATCAATACTCATATTTATGTGGACATGATAAAATGAAGTATTTAGTAGTATGGGTTAAAATGGATTCTGTTATAGCACCTAAGGATATGTGGGAATAGAGTAAATAAAAGATAATACAAAAACTGAGAAGCTGGAAGCTCTTGTACTGTATATTGTTATGGATAGGAAGATACAAACAGTGAAAATAGTTTTAGTCCCTTTAACTTTATATACAGGTCGGACATATTTTTATTAACCAGAGGAAAAGTCATGGACAGCAATTAATAAGGAGTTGAATTATTTTATCTCTGAGGGAAAGAGGGCAAGGGTCAAGTGGGATAAGCTGATTCTTTCATTGGAACAAAGGTGGTTTAGGATTACCTGATTTGAAGGGATATTTTAGAGGTGCACATTTAAGGCTCATATATGTAGCACAAGCTGAAAGCTATAATTCAAAGTGGAAAGGGATGATGATGAAGTAGGGTGGAAGTTCAAGAAATACTGAGAGAAAGTGGAATTTTGGAAGCAGATAGGGAGAATAGTAACAGCCATACAATATGTTATATTCGTAAAGCAGCAAGAAGTATTCTAAGAACTAATCCAACATGAAAATGGAGAGAGGGATTATGCCAGTAGGGCCGACTTCAATTACGGGTACAAGGGTAGTCAAGAGGTGGATGAAATGTACTAGAAAAAAGTGGCAAACTAACAAAAGTTTGGGGTCTAAATAAGAGAGAGAGAGAAATGTAATGGAATGGGAAGAGGAAAAGAAGACATTTGGACTGCAGGCTAGAGACTGCCTTCCCTATCACGAATTGATATCAGAGTATAGTCAAAGAGAAAGGAATAGGAGAAATCTATGTGAAAGACCTGCACTGGTAGAGTTTTTAGTTCAATGTAGAGCTGCAGATGCTGTTAAAAAGTGGGATAATTAGTAGGGCATATAAAATATTGCACAGTAACTGTAGGAATCAATCAGAGGAGGTTAGAAAAGATTGGGAAAAGAGATTGGATAAGCAATTCATATAGAAACAATGTGAGAATATATGTATGGCTCTCAAATATGCAACAAAGTGCAGAGGATGCAGGATTTTTGCTTGGAAGTGTTTGCATAGGTATTATTATACCCCAAGCAGATTCCATATAATTTTTCTTCAGGTAGATGGCAAATGTTGGAGGTGTGATGGAGAAGGAGGTAACTGGAATTTCATATTTTTGAGAGTGTAATGAGTTGACAGACTTTACAAATTCCCTACATAATACTCTGTCAGAAATAAGGGGTGAGCAAACTGGTATAAGTAAGGAAATAATTTTTTGAGCTGGGGTGATATGAATTGCCTAGACATGGTGAGACCTTGTTAAGTTTAATTTTGGTGGCTGCAAAAAAAAGTAATGATTAGAAAATGGAAATCAAACCAACTGTATTTGAAGCAGTGAACATTGCAACAGAGAAGATGTGTCTTTAGAAAAGTGTAGGAAAAATTTATGTAGAAGAAATGGAAATTGTGGGAATAATACATGCAGAATAATGATTAGGAGGAAGAGTGAAGTTTAAGGGAAGGCAAGAGTTGATCAATTTATGTAATGTTGGGTTGTTTATAATTGTATATAAAACTATTTGTGACATATAATGTTTGTAACTGTGAACATGTTAACATGGTTTATGTTTTTCTTTATAAATATATGTTTGCCTATATCTTAAGTGATAATTCAATAAAGGTGTTAAATAACAGTAATATGACATCTACTAGAATATTGTGACAAGCTATAAGGCTTAAGGAGAGACTGGGATAAGCAGCTGGATGAGTATTATAGTTTAAATTACAAAGAAAATCAAGTAGAGGTGATGTAATATGGGCTAGTTGGGTGTGACAAGTAGCAGTTGTCATTGAAGGAAAAGTCAAAAAGGGGGGATTGCGTTGAAGAAGGAGTAGTTAGGGTAAGTCACTTGTAGAAGAGTGGGAACAGGAGTACAAGAAGAGAAAGAGATCGAAAGTTAAATGTTGACAGAGATCCAAAGTTACTCAAATGTGCAATGATATAGAGGAATGAGTGTAAAAAATGAATGAGCAGGGTTGCATTGTTAATCTGTATGATCTACATTACAGAAAGGAAGAGGTTATGAGTTCATGTCAGAAGTTATCAAAAGAACAAAAATCTAGAGTTCCTAATGGAAGGACAATCTAAGCGGTTTGAGAGCTGGAGCAGCTGGGTTATAACTGGTTAACCAAAAGAGGAAGAGCAGGAGCAGACTTTACAGTTAAGGAGATGAGTGTGATGATTTGTCTTGAAACTGTTTTGAGTTTGAGGTTGTCTGCGGGCACATGTCATCAGGTTTCAGAGTTTGCCCACTTGGCATGAGTACAAGGCTTCACCATGTGATGGGCAAGACATTTGTCTTTAGAGCAGAGTTCTCTTGTGGGACAATATCACTTCGTCAGTAGGATTAGAGAAGGACATTTAGATGATTGGTAGAGAAGAGGGTGAGCTGCATTCATTTCAGTGTATTGAACAGTTTTTCTAGGGAGACTCGTGGCAAATCTTGCAGTTTTTTTTATAGCATTACGCTAGTCAGTATTTTTGAGAAGATTACTTCTTCCCATGTTTTACACTCATGGCTACCTTCAGTTCAACAGTTGTAGTTTTAGACTTCTTCGCTGTGGGCATACACTCGTAGTTATTTTATTTAGTTTTCCAGTTGAGAAAGGTATAACAATATCATATAACCATAAGTCAAGTTTCACTTTGTTTCAGTAAAGGTTATTAGTATATATTTTTTTCTGAGGTACGTCTCTCTATATAATTAATGTTTACACACACAAAAAATATATATATATATATATATATATATATATAGGTCTACTTTCCATCACCAAATGTATGGTTCACCGAACCATAAATAACCAAACTCAGTCAGCCGAAAGCCCTTTTTTGCAAAAGTATACTATGCTGAAGTTTATTTAGTTGACATAGGTACTGTTTTGCTGGTATTGGGAGATGGAAATGTATATCTCCTTTTTGTGACTTTTGGTATGCTGAACCAGTCCTGAAGCGTGATGGATATGTCGGTAGTGTCATCTATGTTCAGAATATGGTACGTTAATTATTGTGCCGCTCCTAGCTTTGAGCTGGAGATCACACTACAGTAAGGATAGGGAAATCTACCCTCTGCTGTCACTGTAGTACAGTCTCGGAGTTGGTATATATAATGTGCAGGGGGTGTGGGGAGTGCAGCCCCCGACATGGGGAGAGCAGGGGGGGCTTGTCCCCCTGCAAAAATATTGGAGGATGTGCTTGTTTCTTGTTTTATATTTTAAGTGTTTGTCTGTTCAGGGGTATGATTTTCGGAAGAATGTAATTTCAAATTTATGAGTTTTTGGTTGACTGTGATCAGTTAATTGCAGTTAAGTGAACCATTAATTCGATGGAGGAACATAGACCTATATATATATATATATATATATATATATATATATATATATATGTATATATATGTGTATATATATATATATATATATATATATATATATATATATATGTGTGTGTGTGTGTGTGTGTGTGTATGTGTGTGTGCATGTGTGTATGTAAAAATAAATTCATCTAATAAAACACTGCATACAGTCTCTATCTCAGATTTCCTATCAGGAGTCAGCAAACTACTGCAGCTCATCCCACCACAACAAGCATACCCCCAACTCTAGAACTTTTCCTACATTCCTCAATTTTACTTCAACCATATTATAACAAAAAACATACTGCCAGTTCACCAAAACCTGTAGTTTGGAAATCCTCCATGATCAAATGGCAACCACCACTGCTTCATCTACTACGGCATATATTCAGTCTGTACCTAACACAAAATACAATGCCAGACATCTGTAAACTTGCCTTAATAAACTTAATCGCAAAACAACCCATCCTCACCAAACTCTTACCCTACCATCCAATTTCTGTCTTTCTCTACCTGGGAAACATCCTTAAGATATGTTCACACTCAATTGATGCAATGTATCTCAGATTAAAACCTCCTGTCTAAAAAATATCATGGATTACGGTTTGGCCAGAGAACCTAAATAGGTCTGTGGGCCCTTACTGATGCTATCCTACTAAGACTTGACACATGAGCCATCTTTATTGACCTGTCAAAGGCATTTGCTCTAGAAGATCACAATCTACTTGATATAGTGATTAGCCTGGAAGCCTTACCTTGGTTCCAAAGCTGCCTTCCTAATAAAAACTACTGCTTTAACATCCCCTCTCCAATAGACTGTCTGAAACAAGGTGTTCCACAAGGGTCCATTCTTGCCCTATTCTTTTTCTCTCTCTCTTCCTCTCTCTCTCTCTATATATATATATATATATATATATATATATATATACACGTTGCTGTGTCTTTCTGCTTTTCCCGGTTAGGGGTCGCCACAGCGGAACTCCGGTCCGCTAATGATTAGCAGTAGATTTTTATGTGCCGAGTTGCCGGCCCTGACTTACAACCTTCAACGAAGGTACGCCCATTCACGCATGTCTCCACACAGAAGGCGCTCTAGCTGAGAATCGAACAGGACAACGTCTTACTGTGAGGAGGCAATGCTACCGCAGCACCACCACCACAGTTATGTATGTATATATATTCACTTTATAAACTTGAAATCCTGAAATCTCGAATTTCAGAATCTCGAGCCCATAGAGTGGAAAATCCAAATACCCGAAACCACAAAACTGCAAAACCCTAAATCCCGAAACCACAAAACCTCAAAAACACACAGCACACACTACACAACACATGCAAACACAGACACACATACCTCCCAACATGGTCAAAAAGCAGTACAACACACACGCATACAACTAAACAAACACACACATGTACCCTTACTATATGTAGGGGGGCAAGCCCCTTTGCACCCACCATATGAGGTGCTGCGCCCCCACACCCCCCTACTTAAATATTCTAACTCCATAGTTGCACTACATAAACACACAAACATAAAACACCACCACCACACAAACTACATTCCTCTCACACACATCACAGTAACAACACACAGTAACACTCATTACAGCCCCTACCCAACACCCTTAAACATGAACACTTACCTTAATCCTTGAACACAGCGCAACACCAGAACCACTAATTCAAAATCTCCAACATTCGAGATTTTGAATTTCACGCTTCTGGGGTTGTGATGTTCCGATCTTTCCACTTTATGGGCTTGAGAGTCTGAAATTCGATATTTCAGGATTTTGAGCTTATAAAGTGTTTCCATATATATATATATATATATATATATATATATATATATATATATATATATATATATAAACAAATTGCTTCTGGTTATTCCATACCTTCAACGTATTCTATACTGATGACATGGTACTCTACTGTTCAAATAAATCCTTCACAGCTTTAAAAGAACTACTTTAATCAACCTTTCTCCATCACATTCACAGTATCAATAGCAATAAACTTGACTTCCAAGATGGCTGCACATTGAGTAACAGCTAAACTCTAGCTCTCTGATTGTGAAAATAGAAACTCAGAGAAGCCCAGTAGACTTTTCTGTTTATGATTACATTTCAGTGACTTGCTAGTGAGTATACTGCCTGAATGCCAGTAAAAAGAAATACAGAGCACCTGGGAAAAATCAGTTACAAAAAGTGAGGAAGAAACACTGACTGAGGAAAGTTCTACAGTTGTTCAGCAAAAAACAATGTAGCCTCCAGAAATGACTTTCAGTAACCTACAGAAAGATATAAGACAGTAGCACAATTGCACATAGACATAGAAATCAGAGGTTGCAATGAAGAAAAGGCAGGCTGAATATGAGACTTCTCAGGAAGAGATGTTTTCAAAAAAATAATAGAATTAGAGGACAGAGCACATAGGGAAAACCTGACATTTTCAGCTACACCACAGAAGCTGGAAGGAACAAACTGCATTCATTTTATGAAAGTACAAATAAGCAAATGGACTGGTATTCTACAACAGTTGTTATTTGAAAGGGCACATCATGTGTATGGTCCAAACCTGGTTATGAGAAAGCAACCTAGACCTTTAATAGCAAATATGCAATCCTACCAGCAGAAGGAGTTGATTCTGACAAAACTGTGACAGAAGGACAAAATACTAAATGTAGGAGACAACAGAGTGTTTGTGGAGAATGATTGATTACGCATTGTACATCAGGCAGAAGAAGAGTAAATTAATTCCACTATTTAGGGAATGTGGAGAAGCAAGTATGAGATTCCAACTGCTGTACCCAGCTGTCTCCAGGGTATTCTTCCCTGGAGGGGCAACATCATTTTTTAATGAAGTACATGCTAAGGAGAAAACACAAAAGTTTGCCCAACAAAAGGTGAGCTGAGAAAAAGAAGAAGATTCTGTTTCTTGCTCTCTGGTAATAAAGACCACAGAGAGTCTGTACCTGTGAAACCTTTTCCATTGCTTCAAAAGAAATTGTTGGAGAGAAGGAAGGAAGCATGAGAGTTGACTAGAAGAATCGAGAGTGCATTGGAAATGAAGCAGAGAGAGGATTTGGGAGATTGAGATGAACAGTAAACACGAATAAAACAAGTAACTTAATGTGGGATTACAATGCAGTAATTATATTTGTGGAATATGACAGAACAAGAAATTCTGGAAATATTGGTCTTTTTTCGGAATTTGCGCACATGTGAGGAACTGTAAAGTAAATGCTCTACTTCATGGCATTAATGTTCAGAAAAATGCTTTGGGTAGGGGAAGAGAGGGCAGAAAGTTAACTGTAAGTAAAGAAAACATTTTTTTCTACTTAGTAGTGTGTTTTGTGTGGTACGGCTTTCTTTGCATGCGAGATAGTAAAGTATTCTAACTTATTTTAAGTGTAATGGGAATTGTAAATAGGTGCTGCTGTTCTTTTTTCCACTTTCTTTCTCCCTTCTCTCTTTCTTCTTGTTCAGTTTTAAGACATGCAGGCACTGCAGTGTAAAAAAGCCTGGTTAAAAGATAATGACAGAAGAAAAGGTAATGTGTTTTTCTTTCAATCTTGCATGGGGGAATGACTGGATTAAGGATGTTATATTGATTTAATAACAAGTTTTAAGAGAAAGCAAGTAAATGAAAAAGAATATTGAGGATTATGAGGCTATTTTCTAGCAAATGAATGCTTAGTAGCAAGTCTGTATCTGGCCCTCATGCCTGTCTTCATGGAGACAATCTGATAATGAGAAACTGGCTGTTTGGTTTTCATGTCTCCATGGAGGCAATCTGATAAAGAGAAATTGGTTACAGTCTGGTGGAGAGTGATTGGCCCGTGAAAAAAAAGAAAAGCTGTTTAGGAGATAATGTTCTCTGAAAGCATTCAGGAGTTTTCCCAGCTGGGAAAGCTATAACGATAAGACAAAACCAGTTAGCACTTAGTAGAAGCACAGGCTGCTTCATGAGTTTTAGCATGGATAACCTTTCTTTTAGGTTAAGTAAAGTTTGTGATTGCAGGTGTCAGTTTGAGACATTTGTTCCTATTAGGAGGGTAAAAGTTCAATATTTGAAGATGTACAGAGTTTTTTTGTGTTAGCATTAAATTAATAGGTTTTAGGGGCATTAGGGGTTTGTTTGTTTTTTATTTGAGGGCTTTTAATTAAACAAAAAGTTTTGTAAAATGTGACATAGGCTGAAATGGTTATGACAAGAAACACCTATAAAAAAGTTTAACCTGCCAAACAGTTTATGCATGTAACACAAAAGCTGGAACTAGACATTTAACAAAAAAGTTGTTGTACATAAAAGGTGGGAATAATAACTTTTTAATACAATGATGCTGTCTGTAATGCCTTTAAATGTCAATGGTCTCACAGATGTTGTGTCTTTCGGCTTTTCCCAGTTAGGGGTCGCCACAGCGGAAGTCCGGTCCACTAATGATTGGTAGTTGATATTTACATGCCGAGTTACCAGCCCTGACGCACAACCTTCAACAAAGGTACGCCCATTCATGCATGTCTCCACGCAGAAGATGCTTTAGCTGAGAATCGAACAGGACAGCGACTTATTGTGAGGCGACAATGCTACCGCCGCACCACCACCATGGGTCTAATGGTCTCACAGATAAATACAAAAAGAAAGAATAGTTAACTATATTAAAAAATGTAGATTGCAAATAGCTATGTTACAGGAGACACACATGGAAAAAACTGAATATGTAAATTTGTTAAAGAAAGGTTTTCAGGCTGGTTATTCAGAGGAATATCTGGGAGTAAGGAAACGTGGAGTACTTGTCCCGTCCCCCTTAAATGACTACTCTACACACAAAAGGACATTTTATGACCTTTATTAAAATGTATTATACAATGAACTATGTACACAAAACCAACATTAATTAACTTCTTCAGTAACAATGATCTCCGGGCAGCATCACCACTCACCCGGGACAAAGTTTACCTCAAGGCAGCGTACCAATTCACCTTGATACCTTCTCTACCAGGGCAGCGTACCTACTCACCCACATAAAAAGGCAGGATACCTACTCACCTCACCTCACACCATACCAAAACCATAAACCAATACACCTTCTTTAGAGGGGGAACAGAAGAGGACAATCCCTCTTCTCCGCCACCAGCCTGATTCCAGGCTGTTCCCCCTCCTAAACCTTAGCCGCAACCATATCCTCTAAAAAGAGTCTCAGATGCAAATTAAAAAGATCCAGACCCACATCATTAAGGTGTACTCCATCCGTTCGATACCAAGTCTCCTCTCCATCCCCAAAATTTCTATGGTCAATAGTATGCATCCCCAAAATCCTTACTTGTCTAGCCAACATTTGATTAACACACCTTCTAACCCTTTCAATCGCCTTATGACTATATGCAGCCCTCCAACACAAAAGTGGAACCAACTCTGACTACACAATTTCCATACCCGGGTACAATGCCTGTAATCTCATCAAATCTCACAGCATAATGATTACCAATTGTTTTTTTAGGAACAATGCCCAAGTCATTACCCCCTAAATGAATGACTAATATACATGGACAACCCACCTTCAGTTTAGCCCTCTCAAATTCATATAACAACCCATCCCACCTAAGCTTCCTAACACCATGCCAGGACACTGACCACCCTAAATGTGCTAAACCCAAATGTACCCCATCATCCCTAACTAAAGCACGCTTCTCTGCCCAGTGGATGAACGAATGCCCCAAGATGATAATGTGCTTCCCTAATAGAAAAGAAGAAAAATTAAGAATCAGACCACATATCTAATATAAGACAAAAATGCATTTGAAGACCACCTCCCCACTCTTTTAATCAATTCAATAGAACTACCCTCTCTAGCTAAATCTGAAGCCCTACCTATCTTAAACGAATGAGCTGCAAACTGCTCCACCGGAAGTCCCATACAGCATAAAACCTTCCTCACCAAAAGTATGAATCTACTACTTGGCACCACTGTCCTATCCACTGAACAAAAAAATTAACTGATCCACACTCCCTTTTCACCTCCTCACAAATTCTTTTGCCCACATTACTGGACAAATGCAATGATTCCTGTCAGTTTTAAGCATCACCACACATCCCCTACTCAACTGATCTGTCTTACTCCTCCTTAATGCAATAGTAACCTCGCCCTCCCCTATAATGACATCCTTCCAATATAATGAGCCTAACAACTCCAAAATACGAAAAGTGCCAAAATATAACCATGTACATAACGTAACCCACATAAAATAATCCCTAGACCCCTTTTGCAACAAACCTAACCCTTTCAACAAAACTTTCAATATAACCCTTGTAATTGGCCATCTAATATCCTTACGTTCCACCAGCATTCTATCCCAACCCCTTAACATACGTCCTAATGTCCAAGACTTAGTGAAATCCTGCAACCTCACTACCTTAGCGAAAATGCTAATCGCAGCCGAATCCACCTTAACCGTCTGCAAAGCCCTGCCTAACCCCCAAGCACAAGCTACATATCGCAGTAGTAATTCGTCTGACCATACCCCTTCCTCCTCTGGCAGCTGCAAAATAAACTGATTAAAACCAGAAAGAGCCCGACCATACGCCTTCTTTGTAGAAGGGGCCCAGGAATGCTGTACCAACCGCCTGCCTACAACGACCCAAGATTCCACACCTCCTCTGGCAGGATTTCTGGCACTTCCTCCGCCCATGGAACCAACCCTCGAAACCTGCGAAACTGAAATCAGGACAAGATATCAGCAATCTCATTCCTTACACCAGGCACATGCATTCCTGTAAAAGAAAAATTTATTAGAAGGCTCTGCAAAACCAATTTATGTAATACCAAAAATAACAAGCCCGACTTAGCTGTCTTTTTTTGCAATACCCACACTACAGCCATATTGTCTGAGTGAAAAACTACTTGTTTGCCCCTCAATTGCTCCTTCCACACCACCAAAGCTGCCCATATAGGCATCAATTCCAGAAAGGCCACATCCCGCTTCCATACCTCCTCCCAATCCGTAGGCCATTCAGCCGCAAACCACCGACCCCTAAAATAGGCCCCCATGCCAGCACCCCCAGCTGCGTCCGTAAACAACTGAAGTTCCTCCTGCCCCACCCAGTCTGACTGCCAAAAAGATATCCCATTAAATTGTTGCAAAAACCCATTCCACAACCCCAAATCCTCCCGCACCAGTTGGGTTACCCTAACCCAATGGTGTTTGCTCTTACCCCCTTTCAGCAAGTACGCCAGTGACCTACAAAAAGCTCGTCCTGGGTGTACTGCTCCTCAGGCAAAATTCAAAAGCCCCAGTAGGTCCATAACTGAATGAATCCGAATCTTATCCTTACCCAACACCGAACGTATCACTGACCTAAACCTCTCGATTTTATTCTCTGGTAAATAAAACAATCCCTGCATCAACTGTTAATCCAAGAAATTCTAATGTCCTTGCCGGACCCTCCATCTTATGCTGAGCCAATGGTACCCCTAACTCCTCACGGATAATCATAAACTCCCGCATATCCTCCTGTGCTCCTACCCTTCCTTCGCCCACCAACAGAAAATCATCTAAATAATGCACTGCCTTTTGAGTCCCCACTTTCTGCTGCCAAATCCAATGCAATACTGTACCAAACTTCTCAAAAGTCGCACATGCCACTGAACAACCCATGGGCATAGCTTTATCAAAGTAGTACTTATCTCCTACCCACATCCTCAATAGTGGCCAATCCTCCCTCCTAATAGGCAACAATCGAAAAGCCGACTCAATGTCGACCTTAACCAACCACGGCTCCTTAAATTCCCTAATCACTTTTACTGCATCATCTGAGGAAGTGTAATGCACCCCAACCTCCTCTACTGCAATAAAATAATTTACTGAATTCCCCTCCGGATAAGACAAGTGATTTATCACTCTGAATTCCCCTTCTCGCTTCTTTGGCACCAACCCCAAAGGCGACACCCTGTAAGTACTAAATGGCAGACTATCAAAAGGACCCAATAACCGCCCCGCCCTACTCTCTTTCTCCTATATAGCCTCCAAGATGTCCTCTTTACCTTGAACAGATCGTAAATTCTTGCAACCCCCCCCCACCCCTTCCCACTGTGGACTTAATAGGAAACCCCTTTTGAAAACCCTGTATTATCTCCTCTTTGATGGCCAAGCCAGGAAACCGATGAAGCTTATCCCGGAGAACCTCCACCTTAATAGGGGAATGGCGCCCCTCCCTCTGTTGCCTCTAAAGAACCTGAGTCCAAATCCCTGGGACCCACGAAAATTCCCCTTCCCCTGGGCCGGCTGAAAGCCTTGTCCACCAAAACCACCTTCATGACTCATCACATTGGAGTTCCAGGACAAATCCTGCCGACCACAGCTAGTGGCCGAATGACCCCCTCCACATCTCGAACAAACATGGGCAAATTTGCACCCCACCCATGAACAGGAGCCACTATTAAATGACCAACACACACCCGCTGTTTCCGGTCCACTCAACCTTCTGCTAAAGCCCCCGTAATTATCCATCATCGTAGCCAACCATAGATCTGGGTGACGCACCTCCCAACGAAGTGACTGGTCCACAGCCTTCCGTTTGTGGAAATGCTGATCATACCAGAGCCATGCATTACCCGGCCTTAACCGCTGTGCCTCATGAATGGTAAGGAAATAGCCTAGCAGCGGCAGAGCCAAAGACCCATCCTTCTCCAGCTGCACTGCCATAAAATAAATAAAGCCAACCACCCAATTATCCCACGTCCAAGGCGAAGCTTACCTACCCTCTGCCTTCCCAATGCTGCTAAGGCCGCTAACAAGTCCTTACTGTTAGAGGGCTCTGCTTCCACTAGCCATTGGACCCCTTCCGCATCGATCAGCTCAAACATATCCACATACTCCCCTTTCTAAATGTTTTCCTTAACTGGACCCAAAATGTGCGGAGTCAGAATAACTGCCCCTGTCCCCTGCCCCAAAGACTGGGTAGCCAACCAATCCCCAGGCTGCAGCCCAAAATCCGAGCCTACCTCCAAGGCCAAGCCCAAACTGTCCCCAGAACCCCCCACCCCCCATCGCATCTCTAACCAGATACCTGGCCCCCTGTGCTACTTGTCTATGCGCCTCCTCTATCCCTTGCACACCGCCCCCGAGATCCCCAACTGCCAAGTCAACATCCCTCCCCACCCCCAACATCCTCAACCCCTAGCTCCCCCAACAATGCTGCTGTAATAAAACCATTACCTGCACCTTCGTCTTGCGATGTACTGGGAACTGGTGTCTCCACTGCTATCACCTGCTGCGATGCCTGCTGCTTTTTTCCCCCGGCTGGGGTTCTCACCACCGTGCGTCTCCTCTTCCGACCTGGGGTCTGCTCAGGTTCCTGTACAACCTTCGATGTTGTCGCCTCCTGGAACAGCTCCTCTGCCTGGGCCACAATTGCTTGCCACCTCTGCCTCAGCTCTGGTAATTTGGCCATCTGTAAAAGAGAAACAAAATATTAGCACTATTCTATAAGCCCAACTGCCCTATTCCCCCCAACCCCTGGTATTGCTTTGCCTCACACCTTAACTTATCCCTGCCTGCCCACCGTCACCTTACACCCCTCCTGTCAGCTACACTTTCTACCATTAGTACACCATCCTACCCTAGCATATCCCCTATCAATATACCTCCCCCTATGTATCTATGAGGAACAAAAAAAAAACATTTATTAATTACTTAATTAAGTCCCTCTAACTATCTCCCTATCACTCAGCCACCCAATCCCCTCACCATTCACACAAACAAGGCTAAACACACTTACCTTTCCTCCCAGCACGATCCTCTATTTAAGTAATGGTTATCCCACGCAGTGCGCATGTGCGAACCAGCGCTAGGACCTGACGCCGAAAGACCGGCAACAGCAACCCACTACACCACCAGAGAGGACGAGAAGCCATATCACTACCACCACCACCAAAAACTGGGACAGAGGGACACCCGACCAGCCACAACGCCATCTTAAAGGACAAGAAGACTGACTGACACCCACAAATCCACCAGGGAGGACGGACCGCCAACCATCACTATACCACCGACGAAGGAGACAACAGACCCCTGAACTCAAGCCGCAATCACTGGGGAAGTGACATGGACACATCGGCCCACGAACCCACCAGGGATAAGATACTCCGGACAACCGCAATGCCATTCTGAAGGGGAACCGGAGGCAAACGGACACCCACAAACCCTCCAGGGAGCACGAACCGCAAACACCTCCACTACCACCAATGAAATGGAGCCGGGAGTATGCTGGACCCACGAACCCACCAGAGATAAGGTACTCAGGCACCGAGGGACACCCGGACGACCGCAATGCCATCCTGAAAATAAACAGTAGAGCAAACGGACACCCATGAACCCCCCAGGGAGTGTGAACCACAAACACTGCCACTACCACCAACGAAATGGAGCCGGGAACACGCTGGACCCCCAAGGAGCTGATCCACCACTATACGCCAATGCTACTGCCAACCATGACCACCGGGAGAACATCTACCCAGGAACGAACCCAACCGGCCCACAAACCCACCAGGGAGCAACAGGGGATGATCTACTACTACCCCCCAACTGAACTGGGACCGGATTACAGCGATGGACCCCCCCCCCTTTGCCAACCACGACCACCGGGAGAATGTCTTACTGTTTTTTTTTGTTTGTTTTTTTTTAACTGTACCCCGACCGCATGGCACTGACGGCCTGCTACCCGATGGAGCTAAGGATAGGCCCAGCCTCCCCCCACGGATGTCACTCGACCACATGGCCCCACCGAAACAAGGCTTGACGAATCCCCAGGAGACCCACGGATGACAGGGAGCAAGGAAAACTTCAACCACCCAGGTAAGCCTAGCACTATTCCCATCCACTTTATTATCTATAGCTACCTTACTCTATTTTTTTTTTGTCCACCCCCTCAACTGTTCACACACACACACACACACACACACACACACACACACACACACACACACACACACACTCTCACAGTACTCTATCACCCTTTCCTATCAGTAAGCTCAAACTATATTCCCAGACTCCAGCCCCCCCTTAACTTAATCCCTAGAAAACACCAAAGGGGGAACTGACCCAGACCACCTAACCCCTTCTCTCCCCACCATCCAAGGCCTACCTTCATCCACGATACCTACAGGTCGTCTGGAAGTAAGCTAGTTATCACTCCACCAACTCAGGCCATATGTGCCTACTTCCTCTAATCCCAAACCCTTAGTACTGTCAGAAGTCCCACCTACTCCTACCTCACTTCCTTTTACATCTCCCTCTCTCCTTAACCCTTTTACCACCACAAACCCACTATCCTAACCAACTGCAATCCTTACCTTCCTTTCTACCACTATACCCTCCCCACACCCCTTTAGTCCCTTACTCGAGGTAGCGGAACAACTTAGTTTGTCCCAAACTGCATTTACTGTATATTAATTGCAAGAAAAGCTCCAATAGTGATAGAAAAAGATTAAAAAAAGATAATAATGGCAGATTTGTAGTGGCAAGGGGCTACTGGCAAGGGAGGAGGATTACACTGGCATGTATTTACATTCCACCTAAAACTGCTATAATGAAACTTAAGACAATTTTGGGAGAAATAATCAGTGTTCAGCAATGAATATTATTTATAGGTGGGGACTGGAATTTGATCTGCAGCAGTGAATATGTGTCTGGGGGGCCCAGAAGGGAAAGTATAACAAAGGAGGGTAGATGTTTGAAGAACTTTATGAAAATATTTGACATGGAAGATGTGAATTCAGTAATAGGAGTTCAGAGTGAATTTACATATTATTCCCCATGATATAAAAACTGGGCTAGGCCAGACAGAATTTACATTTCACAGGAACATGTGCATTTAATTGAAAGTCTTGATATGCACCCAATAACTATTTCAGATTATGTGCCATAATAACTAAACTAAAAAGACAGGGTAATGAAATAAAAATGAGACACTGTCACTTTCCCACCTATCTGTTCACAAGAGAGTAATTTAAGAAATTGGTAGTGTAAATTAGTCAGGAGCTATTCATGAGGATATTAATTACTTCTGAAAATATAGCTAGTGAGTGGGATAAAATTAAGGTGGAGTTTAAAAATAAGGTGGAAATAAAAGAAAGGGAGCTATGGTTAAGAAGTAACAAGAATTATTTAGAAGGACTGGTAAATGTTAAATTATTGCAGAAAAGGGGGAATCTCACATAACAAGAAGAGGATCAACTGTAGAATGCTCAGCAGAAAATAAGGGATTACCTCGAAAATATACATGAGTTTAAAAAGATTGCTGTTAAGCAACTGTTTTTGATAATAACACTACAGCACAAAAACATTTAGCACAACAACTCAGGGAACAGAAAGTAGAAAGGGGTGTTAGCAAGCTCAGAGAGCCTATAACAAAGTAGATAACAAGAGATCCTGTAGAGGTATTAGATGTATTATAAATATTTTGTAAATTCTATGAAAGTCTGTATAAAGCAGATATATATGGAAGTCACGAAAATATACAAATGGAAATGTTTATGGAAGAATTAAATATGCCAGAGTTAGAGGTATATGTGGCTCAATTACTAATTGTAAGGATAGGAGAAATTAGATTAAAATTGTGATGCATAACCAATCTACAGGAAAGTCCCCACGAATAGAAGGCATTCCTGTGGAAGTTTGAAAGTTAGGAAGGAAAAACTTGATAAAGATCTGGAAGGTTTTGCTTAACAGTATTTTGAGAGGAGGAGAAGTACCAACATCCTAGAAGAATGCAGTGATAGCTGTAATGCCTAAAAAGGGTAAAGATCCATCAGATCCATCCCATTTCAATACTAAACCATGATTATAAAGTGTTTATGTCTATAATGGCTAAAAGAATGGCAAATATAATGCCAACATTGATAGATATGGATCAGTGTGTTTTTGTGGAGAGGAGGCAAACATTTCACAACATTAACAGAACATTGATGATCCAAAGGGAAGCAGAATGTAGAAAATCGTATTGTTCTTCATGGATCTTGATGCATAATTAGTGGGGACTTTATGAACAGGGCAATGGGAGCATTTGCATTTCGTGAAAAAATTATAAGGTTGATTAGGAGGTTATCTGAGGAAACTGAGGCAAAAATTAAATTGGATGGGGTCCTCTGTGATAATTTCTGACTGAGCAGAGGAACCAGGCAGGGGTGTCCTCTTTCCCTTTGTTATTTGCATTATATGTAGAACAACTGGCAAAAAAAAAAAAAAAATAAGGCACTCAGAAATTCAAGGATATAATTGATATTGTAGTCAAGAAAAGCTGGCTGTGTTTGCAGATGATATTATTCTACACCTGATAAAACCAGAAAGAGACATTATAGTGTTGTGGAACATTTTGAGACAGTTTCACATCTTTTCGGGATACAAAATTAATGAAGCTAAAACTAAGTCAATAGCGGTTAAATATGTACCCACATAGGAATTGGCTCAGCAATATCCATATTTATGGAGACATGATAAAATTAAGTATTTAGGAGTATGGATTAAAAATTATTCTGATGTAACAGCTAAGGATATGTGGGAAGAGACTACACAAAAGATAATAAAAAAACTGAGAAAATGGAAGCTTTGTCACGTGGATGCGGATAGTACGGTACAGGCAGTTAAAAAATGTTTTTAGCCCCATTAGTCTTATACACAAGTCAGGCATGTTTTTATCAAGTCAGAGGAGAAGTTGTGGATAGCAGTTAATAAAGAGCTGAAGGACTTTATCTGGGAGGGGAAGAAGGCAAGAGTCAAGCTGGATAAGATGATTCTTCCATTGGAGCAGGGTAGATTGGGATTACCCAATTTGAAGGGGTATTTCAGAGCTACACAGTTAAGGCTTTGATACATAGCACAAGCAGAAAACTATAATTCAAAGTGGAAAGGGATGATGATGAAACAGGGGGGAAGCTCAAGAAACAAGGAGGGGCTGGGATTTTGGATGCAGGAATTTAAGGAGTGTAACAATAATTGTAGAGAATATTGTATGTATAAAGTAGCAGAAAGTATCCTAAGAACTAAGCCAACAAGGGAAAGGAGAAAGGAGATTCTGCTGGTATGGATGACTGCAGTTAGGGATACAGACAATAGGCAAGATGAGGCTAGAATATATTGGAGAAAACTGGCAAAGGAACCAAGGTATTGGGAGCAAATAACTATAGAGGGAAAGATGATAGAATGGGAAGACAGCAAGAATTTGTTTGTACTGCAGGTTTGACATTGCTGTCCCTATCAAGGATTGATATCAGAGTATAGGCAAAGAGAAAGAACTAGGGGAGTCCTAAATGAAAGACCAGCACTGGTAGAGTTTTCAGTATAATCTAGAGCAGAAGTTGCCAGTAAAAAAGGAATAATTAGTAGGTCATATAAAATATTGCATGATTACTATAAGAATCAATCAGAGGAGGTTAGAAAGGATTGAAGAGAGACTGGATAAGCAATTCACAAAGAAACAATGGAAAGATACACATATTTCTCACAAATATGCAACAAAATCTAGAAGAGTTTGGATTTTTGCTTGGGAATGTTTACATAGATATTTTTATACCCCAGATAGCCTCCAGAGAAGTTTTCCTCGGGAAGACAACAAATGTTGGAGGTGTGACACGGAAGAAAGAGGTAATTGGGAACATATTTTCTGGGAGTGTGGTGAGTTGGATTTTAATGATTCCCTGCGAGATGCACTGTCAGAGGTGCTGGGTGGGCAGATTGGTGTGATGAGGGAGATAATTTTTCTGAGCTATGATATGGAATTGGAACTGCCTTGAGATGGTAAGGCCTTGTGTCAAATTATGGTGGCTGCACAAAAAAATCAGTTAATAGAAAATGGAAATCAAAATCTAAACCAAATATCCTAGAAGCAGTGAATATAGTAGCAGAGATAAAACAACTGGAACTGAGATCTTTAGAAAAGGGTAGGAGCAAACTATATAGGAAAAAATGGGAATTGTGGGAACAGTGCATGCATGGGAGGAATGAAGTTTAAAGGAAGGCAGGCTTTAAATGAACTATATAATGTTTGACTGAAAATTAATGGTTAGATTATAAGTGATGTATAATATTTGCAACTTGTAGTGTGTCAGTATGGTTGGTGATGTAAAATGCGTGCAAGTAGGATTGTGTCGGTGTGGTTTGTTTTCATTTATATAAATGCCTGATTGCCTGTGTCTTAAGTGATGGTTTGATAAATATGTTTCTTGTTTGAAAAAAGGCAGGAATAGAATAATTTATGTAATGTTGTTTAGGTTATGTGACATACAGTATAGCAATATATGTGAAGTATAATATCTGTAAATGTGAACATATTAATACAGTTTGATTACTTTTATTTAAATGTAAATTTGCATGTAAATTTGCCTATGTCACAAGTGATAATTCAATAAAGGTGTTTTAAAAAATAGCAATAATTTCATCCAAAACAAAAAACACAATCTTCTAGAGAAAACAAAAACTGAGCAAAGCTTCCTCCACACTATAAATCACTAACCACAAGAATGCCCCAATCAGAAATACTGGCACATTTATATACATGGAACTCTGTTTCGATCCTTTTCTCAGCTTTTACTTCCATTCTCGTCTGAAAATGCACCTCCTGAAAATGGTAAAATGTCAGTGCAGTTTCTCAAATCACATAACCTAATTAAACCATACATACTGCTAACTATACCTTCCCTATTCCCCTCTGGTTTAACTACCCTATACTTATATGAATGCGCTGCTAAAATATTTCAAAATGTAGGTCTATATTGTAAGCAGAAAACAAAAACTAAGCAAAGCTTCCTCCACACTAAAAGTCACTAACCACAATAATACCACTATCAAACACACTAACATATTTAGTGGAACTCTGGCTCGATCCTTTTCTCAGCTTTTTCATACAGTTGGACAGTACAAGAAAGAAAATAAACACACTACATTCTTGGGCTAACAAAATCTCTGCCTTCCTCTCAAAACCCATCACAGTTGTAATAAGAAAAGGCATTTTCTATCCCAGTTAGAACACAATCTCTCCTTTAATACCATGTGTCTCAAAACAAAACCACACTCTAATTCAAAAGTTCATCAGTAAGATGTACAAGTTAATCACACACTTACAAAAAGAATAATATTATTGCAAAACACTACAAAAAGCAAAATAGCTTCATGTCAGACAAAGGGCAGACCTCCTTCTTGGATGGCTACTAGTAAAACTACTACACAATTACATTTCCTGTTCACTAGCTTCCAGATTAATACACAACTCCCTAACCTAAAACCTTAGAAACCTTCAACATTCTGTACCCTCATGAGCCCCCTCCCCAAACTAAACTCCAGTGCACAAATTACTGCTTATCTCGACTAGGTCCCAAAATCTGGGAATCCTTACCACCCTCACTTAAAGGCACATCCTCTTACCCAAACATCCATTCTTGGCTGAAAATGCACCTCCTGAAAATGGTAAAATGTCATGGCAGTTATCTCAAATGACATAACCTAATCAAACCATAAACTCCTGCTAACTGGCACCTCCCGTATTCCTTCTGCTTTAACTGTCCTGTACTTAAAACTCTTGTCGTATGAATGCACTGCTAAAATATTTCAAATTGTAGGTATATATTGTAAGCAGTCTCAGCCATGTAACCCTATGTTAAATGATATCTCAATGTACCTGTAACTATGTAACAATACAATGCATGCTTTATAAACTTGATCCCCTATCTCTATGACTCTGCAGAAATTACATATATGTATGTTTATCTTTACTGCTTTATATAAATTCTGTATATTCTCAACAATTTCATAATTATTTATACGTTACGTCTTTCACTGGATCTCTGTAATTGTCCAACTTTAATGCTATTCCAAGTTGAGCCTGGAAATGGTAATTTATAATCAATGCTGTACCATAGTTAACACTTTCTACATAGCTAGATAGCTATAGCTTATAAGCAGATGTGTTTTTGTTGTCATAGCACTGTGTTGTAATGGAATTTTGTGAGACTAGTGCACTTTATTTGATTTTAATATGTTTACACTCATTTTCCTTGTTTCTGATTGGCTGTATTTTAAGGATTATTTGTCTCACCCTTTGTTGGTATTTTAGTTTTCTTTTAAATATTCCTGCACTTTTACTTTGATTTAGGTGGGGATGCTATGTAGCTTGACTAGAAATATGTATATTTTGGTTCTTCCATGTTCATTACTGACTCAAGTACTAGAGTAGACATTGGGTCAGGAACAGAAGTAAACATCCAAGTCTGGCTTCCACAGGAAGGTGCTGGCAGAGTCCCACAGCAGGAGTGGGACCTGCAAAAGGATGAGATTGCTTCTATTACATTAAGGCCATGGGAGATGTTAGCCTGACTAAGAGGGCTTGCATTTTGGTGGAAAGCATGGGTGTGTAGAGGCATGCACTCACAAAGGTACAGTGTAGCACATGTTGAACTGTATTTTCCATCTAAGAGAGGTGTGAAAACACCACTCAAAAAATCTAATTTCTAACAACCATGATCAGCAGCTGTCATGTCCCTCTCCCATTTTGCTTGGATAAAGGGTTCGGGGCAAAAGATGAGTCATTTGGTGTTGGGGAGCCAAAAACTATGAAAATATCTTTCATAGATTCATTTTAAGCCTAACCAATTTCCCTCAAAGTTGAGAATCAAACCCTATACTCTGTGCCTACAAGGTAAACACATTAACCAGTATGCCATCCCCAACCCCTAAACATTAAATTGTAAACCGTGAAGTGACAGCACTGAAAAAGTAAAATTGTATAATACAAAATATCTACTTTATCTACATAGTAAGTGTAGCATGGCATTAGTACAGTTTAGGAAAATTCATTACTTATATTAAAAACTAACAGTTATAAAGAAGTTCATTTCCAAAATTGTAACAGTACGATGTCCCTTAAGAGGGAAGATCTGAAATCATCCTGATATAGAAGATAAGGTGTGGTATATGTCATGGGATGAAATTTTGCAGGGACTGGGGAGGAAGAACAAAAAATGTAAAGTGATAGTAAGGTGAAGCGTTAAAATATGGGGAAAAATTGTAGTTTGAGGTTGCAGAGAAAATTATGGAAGATATTATGAGGGGAGTAATCACAATTTTCATGGAAAAAAGTATACCTTTGTTGTCGAATTAATGACATGTAGCAACAGACTAGATTTTATGTAGAAGACTGCTTTGCTATGATACATGGAGACATCAAAAGCATTATTTTTTCTGACACTTAGGCTTTGGGGTTTGAAGGAGTGGTTCTGAGTGCCTATGCCTTCTAGGATTGTCAGAAGGATCTTGCCTAAACAGGCCAATGGTGAGCAGATGTACTCTCTATGTACATTGTAAAGCTATGAGCTTAGAAGTAGATTGTTCATTCTTGCATGGGGAAACCAATCGGCTTCGGCAAGACTAAGGCAGTGGTGCTTATACCTTAGGGACAGGATGATGAAACGACAAATGGAGTTTAAAATTGTTTGAATGGTAAATGAGTCTCCTTTATAGGCTGCCTATTGTTTCCTAGATGGGTGATCCTTTGACCATGCTGGAAGTGTTTTAGATGCTCTGCTCTAGACTTATATGATTCATCACTTTAAAATAACTATATAAATTTATCTGGCAAGAAGGAGGGATGTTCATAACATTTGTTTTTTAAAGACTTTATACCCTGATTCAAAATTGATATGGATTACAAGTTGTCTCCTTTTTTTTTTTTCCAAAATGCACAGCAATCTTTTTTTCAGCAGTCTTACTGAATTTTGTCTCATGAATATTTTGTCTTTGTTAATGGGGAATACATTTTGAAACTTAAAAGCATTGCTATGGGTGAAAATTGACTATAAGCTATCCAAATAAATCTATTCAGTGGCATGTAGAGAAACTTACTTCTAACAACTATTTTTTGCATGCTACTACTGTGCACCCAGGATGTCGTAGTGACTGTCTTCCCTATGGGGAAATTCTGTAAGCAAAAAGATTATACTCTGAATTAAACTTTAACCTATGTATATTTATTTCTCGGTACGTCTTTTACAGAATCAAATGCTTTGAAGTGGTTGCCTCATTAGTTGATAGTTAAGGCATTTACTGTCTTTATGTTTGTAACATTGAAGGCACTCTAACCAGGCCAGTATTTCGGTTTTATTAGTTTGAAATAGTAAAATGTTGCTTTTATGCTCCTTGTAGCCATTCTGTCCTTCCTTTGCAGACAGGTTATCTTATGTTACTTCTGGATTAGTTGGAGAACTAAGGAAATGTTAATATGGTTTGTTTCCTTTTCTATTAATTTATGCATGCCTGTGTCTTAAGTGATAATTTAATAAAGTTTTTTTTTTTAAATACAAGAAGTAATGGTGCAGCTGTAGCATTGTCACCTCACAGCAAGAGGTTCTCTGGTTTGATTCTCAGCTGAGGTGCCTTCTGTGCAGAGTCTGCATGTCCTCCCTGTGTTCATGTGAATTTCCTCTGGGTGCTCCGGTTTCCTCCCACATTATAAAGACATGTGTCTGGAGTGTTTCTCCCAGGGCCTCCTATGAAAATAGTTTTCATTCCAAGTCGGACTTTCTCAGTTAACAAATGTTAAATAAAAATAAAAAAATTCCATAATAGATTATACTTCCAGGAAGAAGATTAGATTAATCTCTGTAGGTAAAAGAGAAGTGGTTGCTTTAGATTTAGGAGTTTAAGGTCTTACTGGTTGTTATTAAAGAATGAAGGTAGAATGTGACCAGCAGATCCATGCAGCATTGGCAGTGCCACAGGCATTGTACTGGACTATAGTCTTAGCGCATTAACCGAGTTATAGGACAAAGAGCACCATTAAGGGTGAAAGGGGATGGACAGGTGGAAGCATAAAGAGGGCCACAAAGCAGGTGCTGTTGAAGCATGCCAAGACCAGTAGTTTGTGTTTACTGTTTATTCATTATGTATGTCTTTGGCTCAGAATCTGGGAAGTCAGGAAACACCAAGGAAGCCAAAGAAACTAGACCAAAAACAGTACCTTTGACAATGCTTTGAAGGAATGACAGGGGGTCTTCTTGTAGGCCTGTGAAATATTCTGAGAAAATAGCCCAGGTGACAGATTTACAGGTTTTTGTAAAGGTGTCTATATCCTTGGTATTGTGGGGTGGTCCTGTTTAGTTTCTAACTAAAGGAGTTTAGCAGACAGTGAGGCCCATTTGTAACATGTATCACTTGCCCTTATTTTTATGAGCTGCAAGAATAACAAGTATTTTAGAAAGTCTTGTTAACCTGGGAGAGGGTTCTTTTAACTAATGTAAGGCTGCAGATTCAGTTCACATCAGCCAGATGTATGTTAAAGGAGTGCTTATTGAGGAAAAAAGTCTCCTTTGCTAGAAATTTGAGGAGTCATTTTTGAGGTTGTGTTTCTCAAAATTCAGAAAACTTGAGAGTGAATAGAGAAAGAATCAACCCTATTGCTGTCAGTTTAGATGTGCTGAGGATGACTAGCATACTTTTTATCCCACAGAGAGGAAAATCAGGAACAGGATATCAGCAAATAAGGGACACGTGGCCAGAATCAGGGATATCCTTCTGACAGTTTGTCCTGCTACAAGATCAGACAGCACTTAGAGTAGCATTTCTCTTAAGCCTAGGTTAGACCCAAGAGTATTATTGTCTATTTATCCTTTATTTTGCAAGTACAGTCACAAGGAAAATGTACTCTATTCACAGTACTTTCCTATATATAATCTGGTGGCAAGAGAGACAGACCTGAAATAAATGACATGTTTCCTGTCTTTCAGTTCACAATGCTCCTTACTCAAACAATCTCAGATTGTAAACTTTTTATTCAGTTGCTATGTTTACAGTTCTTTTGTTCAGTTGCTATGTTGTTGCAACATATTGTAGTACCTTGGAACGGGATAATTATGACAGCTGTAATGTATTCGCATTAACTATCACATTAAGACTCCAGCCAAATGTAATAGACGGATAAACCCTGAGTATGACCCGGGTGACCTGTGTTTGATAAGCCACTCAGCTACTTGCTGGAGCTGGCATGTAAGAGGAGAAGAGTGATTTGATATGGCATTGCAGGGTCACCCCTGCTCAGGGAGAGGGTGTGAGCGTGCTTGCCCAGGGTGCACATTCTTGTGGTTGAATCCTCAGTAGAAACTGGAAACTAAGTTGGAGTAATAGTTTCAAGGGGATGCAGGAATGTTCTGAGGTGTTGCATCTTCCACGGAAGTGAGTGACATACCCCCGTTAATACCCATGCACTATGGGATTAGGGCCACATAAAAACTGACAGACTCACTGCAGTGTTAATATTGTTATAAATAAAGAAATGAAAATAAATTACAGAGTAGCGCTGAAAAAGGTATAGATAGCTGGACAAAATAGAATTATCATGATGTTAGTGTTAAAGGATTTTCTTAAAATGAGGATTAAAAGATCATTCCCTCTTTTTGAAACAAAGTGTTTTCTTCAACCAGCTGTACATATTTTTTTAAAGAAATGCAGGTTCTGTGCCACCTCATCTTCCTTTGTATAATCTACTACTGGATTTCTCCTTATGAATCGCAGTTAATTGGTGTAATTTTCTATAATTTGAATAAGTACACGTAATTGCAGAAATGGCTGGCAGTAAACACATAATAACTTAGAATAATTTAGAAAGGCACTGTTGCTGTCGCCCTGGGCAAGTTCCCTTAAGACACTGAAATTGAAATAGTCTTTAACAATACTAAAATATGTCCACATTTCATGTTTTGTAGAAATGCAAGAAAAGTACAGAATGTACCTCTTGTCTCCTTCCCGTAATTAGAGAAGTATAAATCTTTTACACTTATGATAGTAATTTTCACTGGTTCTGTAGTACACACAAGGTCTAGGCACCACAAAGTGCACCCAACTGGCAAACACAAAATAAACTTTCAAGAAACAAATACAGTGTGTAATTAATTTGGTTGGGTTGTTAATTGACTGACTCATGCTACCTGACCTACTTCTCCAATGCTGTGAAGCATCAGGATAGTTATGGACTTCCTTTGGGACTCCTAATACCTTGTTTGTGGAGTGCTAGTCTAGGCACACTACCAAGCACCATATTATTTTGGAAGTGCTGCTGACTAGCAACAGAGGAATGCAAAGGGTCAGCACACACCTGCCTTAAATAATCCAACAGTTGGCCTACGGGAACAACATGTAACATCAGGACTGAGTGGGTAGCTGAATAATCCTAAGAGGAAAAAAAAAAGCTCCCATGAAGAGCCAATGTAGACAGCCTAGCTGGCACTCATTCCCTGCGCTTTTTAATGAGCTTTGACTTTCACTGAATACTGAATTAGGTGCATCAGAATTAAGGACATATAAACTATAAGTTAGCATACTGGGACAGCATGTAGATGTCCTTCAAGAATGCAACTGCAGTCATAACATATGGGTTGTCCTGCCTCAGGCAGCCCTCGGTCGGCCTGATTCCAAAGTCTGGGTCCGACGTCGGCTGATGTCGCATTTCTCTCCGACGTCAGAGCGGCTGGAGTACATAAGCATCAGCCGACGCCATCTTCTTCAGTCTTTCTTGCCGCGCGGTGCCCGAAGCAGAAGCAGTTTGCAAGTGCCGGTCGGTCAGCTCCTGTATTCTTTGAAACCGAAGTCATCAAAAAAGCTAAGTACCCCGTTGGGGACCTTTTCTTGCCTCAGCCTATGTCAGAAATTACTGAAAAAGTAAATAATTGTTTGTCTTGTGGTAAACAAATACCTCATAAGGATTTCCATTCTTACTGCCTCCCTTGCCTTGGCCCAGACCACGACGTCTCGGCCTGTGCCGCCTGTGCTCGCTTCAACAAGCGCACTCTCAGGTGCCGGGCGGAGTTCGCTGAAGATTTTTTCGGCGAAAAATTTGATTACACAATGCCATCGGAGCAACCGACAACGCATACCCCTAAGAAACGAAAAGACCGGGACCGACATCCTCGGCCCGCGTCTTCCACCGACACCACGACAAAACTTGCCGCTAGTGCCCCGGTTCCTTCTGAGGCGATTATTCCACCGCTTCGAACCGAAGACACCGCATTACCGATACCTCCGATACCGGAGGCCACTCCGACGCCAGTTATTGATTTTCCTCCGGATACTGAAACCGAGGAGATGCCCGAGACCATTGCTGTTGATAAGGTCACTCCTGCACGTGGAGCGGCTAGGCCTCCCATGTCCATGTCTATCAAGGCCTACACACGGGCTAAGGCAGCCAGCAAGACCAAGCATCTTACTGCTAAAACCTTACCTCAGCCCACTCCTGACACTCAAATCATGTCTTTGGCCGCAGATTTAATTTCCCTGATCAGAGGTTCCCAAGCCCATCCTGAGAGAGGATCCCAGCCTCCTCCTGATAAGAGGCCTAGGGTTGAACCCTCTGACCCTCTTCCTTCAGATGAAGATTCTGAGGACTCTGTTCACTCTGAAAGCCAGGAGGAGCCCTTCCAGACCTATGAGGATTCAGATGCAGAGGACTCCATTCCCTCGGCCTCTCCTCCTGAGGATATTTCTTTTGGGGAAGTTCTGCATTCCATGAGGGAGCATTTTCAGTGGCAAGGCCAGGAATATTCAGATTCCAGAAAGCGCCTTCGAACATTCCTTAAAAAACCCCAGCACAGACCCTTAGCTATACCTCCTGTGCTTGATGTTTTGGATGATCTATACTCTTGACTCCAGTGTTACCCCTGATACTCTTCCTCCTGCTCCTGTCAAGCCTGACAGATACTATAGGGTCCCAGAAACACATTCTCATTTCTTTAGGGTCCATGCTGTTGATTTAGAAACTATTTCCCAGGGGCCTAATGGGGTTTCAGCTACCACCTCCAAAAATCCTTTGCCTTCCGACAGGGAAGCAAGGTCCTTAGAGAGATGGGGGAAGAAGGTTTACACCTCCACTACTTTATCTATGAGAGCTCTCAATTGTCTCTTTCACATGTTTCAATATCAGGATTTCCTGTTAGATGATTTACAGAAAAAATTGACCTCTCCTGAACCTTTAGATAGGAAGTCTTTGCAAGAGGCTGTTCATAATTCTCAGCAGGTTAGCAATCACTTTCTACAGTGTGGATATGATGCATTGGAAGCTTCATGTAGGGCAGCTATGACAGGGGCGGTCATTCATAGACATGCATGGTTAAAAGAACAACCTTTACTAGATCATGTTAAGGCAAAACTTCTTGATGCACCCTTGGAAAAGAACAAGCTCTTTGGTGCTAATGCTAAAGATGTGTTAAAGTCCATTGAGGAAAAAGCCAAGTCAGTTCAGACAGTCAAAGATTTCCTCCAGGTTCAGCCTCCCAGATTCAGCAGGAACTGGCCTTCTAAAAATTGGTCCTTTCCTAATCCTGAAAGATTTCAAAGGGGCAAAAACAGGCGTGCCCGAGGAAGAGGGCAATACAGAGGATCCTACAGGGGACGACAATGGCAACCAGCAAACCAAAGAGGTGACACAGGGGTTTCTCCTGCCCTGCAGGGACAATCTCAATGACTTTCCTCTAGTTCCGCTTACCAAGGAGCAAACAGAAGCTCCCTTGGGCGGAAAATTATCTTTGTTTTCAAACAATTGGCACAAACTGACAAAAGACAAATGGATTTTGGACATTATAGACCACGGTTACAGGTTCCACTTTCATACCTTGCCAAGAAAACAGGGCATGCCAAACCTTCCGCAAATTTCTCTGCTTGCTCAGATCAAAGCAATAGAAAAAGTTCCACTACAAGAACAAGGTCAGGGATTTTATTCAAGACTGTTCCTTGTTCCAAGAAAAGAAACTCAATGGAGACCAATACTGGATTTGTCCGCTTTAAACACTTTTCTCATAGTACCAAAGTTCAAAATGCTGACTCTACAGCAACTCCTTCCCATGCTGGGCAAGGGGTCTTGGCTGATTACTCTGGACCTCAAGGAGGCATACCTGCATGTCCATATCAGTCACAGTTGCAGAAGATACCTCAGATTTCTTGCAGGGCCAGAGCATTATCAGTTCTCAGCATTGTCATTTGGCTTATCTACTGCGCCCAGAGTTTTTACGAAATGCCTGGCATCAGTAATTGCTCATTGCAGGCTCCAGGGGATCCAAATCTACCCGTACCTGGACGATTGCCTCATTCAAGCGGACAACAAACTAACTTTGACAAAAAACTTGAATTATGTCATACACTTGCTACAGGCTCTGGGATACACAGTCAACTTTCAAAAGTCAAGACTTCAGCCATCCCAGCAAATAACCTTCTTAGGAGCCAAACTAGACACAGCCTCTCAGATGGCTTACCTGACAGAAGACAAGCAAAAGAAGTTAACTCATTACTTCAAAAGTCTAGCAAAACTCACCCAGATGACTGCAAGGAGATTCCTACAGGCCCTGGGTTACATGGCATCCTGCATTCTCCTGGTTCCACTAGCAAGACTACACATGAGAAAGCTTCAATGGTACCTAAAAAGCTTATGGTCCCAACACAGCAACAACCTAGAAGCAACTTTACCGCTCATTCCATGTCTTCAAAAGGAATTTCTATGGTGGGCCACAGTAAGCCATTCAAACACAGGTATGTCATTCAAAAAACCTCAGATAACACAGACCATGACCACAGACGCCTCAGACCTTGGATAGGGGGCGCACATGGAGGGCAGATGTATTCGAGGACAATGGTCTCCAAAGGAAACACATCTGCATATCAACCAAAAAGAAATGCTGGCAGTAATGCATGCCATCGAGGCCTTCGGACAACAACTTCAACAAGGCCACCTTCTAATACGGACAGACAACACCACTGTGATGTGGTACATAAACAAGCAGGGGGGCACTCATTCTTACCCCCTTTTTACGCTGACAACGAATCTTTGGGAAAAATCACTGAGTTTAAACATACAGCTACAATCCCAGTTTGTTCCAGGCAAAGACAATGTTCTGGCGGACAGTCTAAGCAGGAATTTCCTAGACCCCCACGAATGGAGGTTACATCCAGACATTTTCATATGACTCACCTCGACATGGGGCAGGCCGGACGTAGACTTATTTGCCTCCCACCTCAATCATCAGCTACAAAAGTTCTGCTCAAGGACATATCATCCACAAGCATGCAAAATAGATGCTCTCTCATTCAACTGGAGCTCCCTAACAATCTATGCATTTCCACCTCTGCCACTGATGACCACAGTGTTACTAAAGATCAAAGCAGAGCAGCCAAAGGGGATCCTAATAGCTCCAGACTGGCCAAGACAACACTGGTACCCACTACTATGGAGCATATGTCACAACAAAACGTGGGCCCTTCCTCAATGGCCCCAACTTTTGACTCAACACAACTTCAGGACAGTTCATCCCAACATCCAGACACTACAGCTAACAGCTTGGGAGATCCCATAAATAACCTCAATTTACCTCTCTCCAAGGAAGTTCAGCGGATACTAACAGAAGCCCACAGACCATCCACCAGAAAGGCTTACTCAGCCAAATGGAAGAGATTCAGCATTTGGAATACCAACAAGGGTCACGATGCATCACTTTTGAGCATTCCACTCATTCTGGAATACTTGGCAGATATGCTACATAACGGACTTTCATACTCTTCCATAAAAATACATGCTTCAGCTATTTCAGCTAGGTACAACACTGATCCACCTGTATTTTCACATCCTTTGTTAAGGCAATTTCTTAGAGGACTCAAGAATATAAAGCCCCCAAGAAAGGCACCAGTACCAGCTTGGGATCTCAATTTTGTCCTAGAAAAATTGACTCTACCTCCATTCGAGCCAGCAGCTTCTGTGGATTTACAATTTCTTTCCTGGAAGACAGCTTTCCTGCTGGCCATTACCTCAGCAAGAAGGGTTTCGGAATTACAGGCCCTAATGGCAATACCACCGTTCATAACTTTTCACAGAGACAGGGTCTCCTTTCGAACCAACCCTACTTTTCTACCAAAAGTGGTGTCTAGGATTTCTTTAAATCAAGCAATTCACCTGCCTACTTTCTTTCCCAATCCTGAGAACAAAGGGGAAAGACTGTTACATACCTTGGACATACACAGGCAACTTCGCTACTACCTAGACAGAACCAAGACCAGTAGGAAGTCTGATCAGCTTTTGTCTTGAGATCATCCTGTCTCATGATGTTTTCCATTTCCTTTGATGTCAGGCCTTTTGGTACTGACCATATAGAGGCAGGATGTGATACAGAGCTTTGGCTGATATCCCAATAAAGACGGCACCAGGATACAGGATGACAGTCAATCTGACATCTTGTTCCTCTTATTTTCATTGCAAAGATGCAGAGAAGCAGAAAGCCAATACAGTGACAGGACTTTAGTATCCAACACAGATATCTACCCATCACAATCAGAAAATGCCTCACTAAATACTCATAGGAAAAGGAGATGAAAAAAGCAATTGGACTCTTCTGTGGACTCTCCTACCCCAGATACTGATCTGTAAGTGGAACCTTCTCCAGTTTTACCCCAGTGATCCCAGATTTGGAGAGACCTTTCATGCATCAATGAGGGTGAGAGCCTACTGACCCAGTCTACTTTAATGAGCAGATTCTTCAGGAATTGTTCTGCTGCACCCCACCTACCTCTTGGGTGGTTCCCCCTGCCTGCTGCATGGTTTCTGTAGTCAAGCAGAGGGCTTGGCAAGAGCCAAATTTAGCTGTACTTATTCCAAGAGCACCAAATAAGATCTCCCAGCCTTCCAAGGACCATGAGTGTTTTAGTAAGGCCAGTTTAGCAGATTCCACTGTAGTGGCTGCTAATCCTAAGAAAGCACCGTCAAAAGGGAGCCTAGTGTTTCATTCCCCATGTGACAAGGAATTTTGGAAAGCACATGCATGCATAATGTATCTTTTCTACAAGGGCTTTTAATTACATGACTTTCATAAGCTATTTTCAGCATGACGTGTATGAAAAAAATACTTGAGATACTGAATAAATTGTTCCATATGAATCTTCAGTGAAAGCAAGTATCCCAGTTGGTTACTTTGACTAACATACTGATCCTTTCCTTGAGACTGTTACATAATGCAGTTGATACAGTAACAAGCACAGCTGGGTCTGACATCACCATTTGTCTTCATGCCTGGACATTGTAACTTTATTGACAACGTTAAGGTGTCTTTCAGCAGTGGCCTCCTTTGGTGGCTTATCACTGCTAAGAACATTGGTGAAGGAGAAGCTGAAAAAGAGCAAAGAAGAAAGGAAGATACTTGTGGCTTTTAAAGTAATTTTTCTACTCCAGATAACATTTTCAGTTAACCAGAAGAGTATTTAACTAGGTCCAGAAGCTCCCAATTGAGCAGAATTCTGAGAGAAGCTAAGGCAGACACAGAGGATACCATACTAGTGGAAGAGATTATTTCAAGTCAGACTTCAAAAAACTTGTTGTTGACTCCAAAAACTTATGGAATTGCTGTACAATATCATCAACAAAATGTGCATGATGTAATGTATCTTGCTGTTAACATTTTGAAGGAGTCACAAATCTCCACTCCCATTCGGTTAAAACTTAATTGTCATAGGAACTGGCACAAGCAGTTCCCATGGCTACGGCAGTGTTTTCAGCCTGGAACTTGTCATTAAAAAATAATCCATTATTTGCAAGAACAAGCTCAGGCAATGCAAAGATCAAATTAATCATGTAATTTGAAACGTGTACATACTGAGAAGCAGCCGTGTATAAAGTGTGTGCCTTCTTCATTCAGTAACACAGTAAATAAACATTTTGCATCCACTGTGACCAATTAAAATTGTGAAATGCTACTGTTGATGTGCTGCTTATAAACTTTTCTCAAAAATGCTCAGTATCTTGTAAAATACCTCTATTTTTATTGACTACTACTCAATACTTTCTCTAAGTAAATATAAATGACCCAGCCTCTACCAGAAACGTAGGTCTTTTGGTTTAGTAATGCTTTTATGCATTTTAAGTAATTCATAAGTAGCTAGTATTAGATGTTCAGCAACATAAAAATATTCAAACAATTCAGTAGTAATAATTCCAATCATATGTAAATCATACATCAAAAATAACACCACCTCCCCTTTTGTCAGCAGGTTTGATAAAATTTCAGTATTCAGCTAGAAACTGCTCAATGCCTTCCCTTCTTCCAATGTTAAATTATAAAATCCATCTGCACTTTTTAAATTTATTATTAAATGCATCACATTTTTAATTACAAACTACTATCCTGAACTGAATTATCCACTACTATCCTGAACTTAGCACAGCTCGAAGTAAGGCCCTCCCCCTATTACAGCAGCAGACGAACTGAGGTTATTTCTCACCTGAGATGCAGCAGATGCCATATTCAAAATAATGCTTCAGAATTTATTGCAGCTCCGTGGCATCCAGTAATTAGTGTGCTCACCACGTAAGTTTTGTTTTTCAGTTAGCGATACTTTGATACAGGCATATTATATATATTCTACCTTTTAAACTGCATATTCAAATGAGCGGCCAGTGAATAGTTACTAAAAAGGAACACTGCAGCTATCTTGTGTTTTGCTCAGTAGTCTTGAAATGTAATATCTAGTAATTACTGCCAATGTAGGAAACTGTTAAAACTTGCTACAGTTATACTCTGCCAGCAGTCGTTGTTGCCTAGTTTTAGCTACATTGTATCATCTGTTTATTGTCCTAGACATTGTGGTTACTGCTTGATTTCCAATCCTGTAACTATATTCCTAACAGTCATACTAGCATATTAAGTGCGAACAGAGTAATGAATGTGTCATTTTAAAAAGATGAAAAACACGGCTCCAATACAGGAATCCACTTAGAAAAAAAGTTTATTATTCTATATTCTATATTTTAGATGTAATACTAAACAAGCATTTTGATGGGTGAATGTTTCATACATTTTTACATACAACCTTTTAATTGTAATTTTTATTTTATTTTTTTGCACAGCATATATATCATGTATTGGGGTTTTTTATGTTGAATTATTTATTGTATGTTTTATATTGAAGTGTAATTCAAATACTTTAATATTTAAATAGTTCATGTGTTTATGAAATGGTTTCTTTAAGAATTATTGATTAATTGGATAATTGAAGTTTTGGAGGGGATATTTAAGACAAGTAATGCTGGGTGTGTTTGTATGACTCTGAAGAAGCCAGTTTTACTGGTGAAAGCGCTCAGTCGATGTGCTTTGAATAAAATCATCCGCGTTAAGTTCCTGGTCTGTGCCTTATTGCCGTATGTACCTGAACCAGTGGTTAATGTGTCATTTTAACTGTTTGTAGGCTAGATTCATTTCACAATATTATATATATTTAAGCAGTAACGTTGTCGCCTCACAGTAAGACATCTTGTTCGATTCTCAGCTAGAGTGTCTTCTGTGTGGAGACATGCGTGAATGAGCATACCTTCGTTAAAGGTTGTGCGTCAGGGCTGGCAACTCGGCACGTAAAATCTACTGCCAATAATTAGTGGACTGGAGTTCCGCTGTGGCGACCCCTAACCGGGAAAAGCTGAAAGACACTACAACAACAACATATATATTTAAGCAGTTATTGTACTATGTAATACCGTTTAATGCACTATATAATTTTTTGTGGCATAGAAGACACTAACTAATTTCTGTAACTCTGGCTCCGTTCTCCATTATACTTTTATTTGCTATTCTCCACAAGCTTCCCCTCTAATTCCCTTCTCAACAATTGTTTTGCTTTCTGTCTTAGTTTTTACACTCACCCTACACACTGCGTATGCGATTGCTTCACCCCCTCCTGGGATTGGCTGCATCTGAAACTCACCCCTACAGCAAGAGAGAGTCCCACATCTGAATTTTCAAGTTCTTCTCAATATATGTCTTCCCTGCTCAGCTGCAGTTTTGTTTTAACTTTAACTTGTGTATTTAATTGAGGTAGGGTAGTGACATGTACACTAACTGGGTCTCAGTACCTAGGACCCTCTCCCATCTCCCAATATACAGCTGTCTTTTTGGATTTCTTATTAGTTTATCTGTCAATTAAGCATTATATTCAACTGCAGTTTAAATTTCAAGGAAACTTATTTAAAACCAGAAGTACAGGGATTATAGTGTCTGACAAATATTTTGTGACCTATTTATAATATTTTATATGACAAGATAACAGCAGGTTTATTATCTTTAAACTCTGGTATTGACCTGTGGCATTCTACTGAAACAAATAGTTTCCATTCGCCCTCACTCTGATCAGACTCAGTCCGCTCCCCTAACCTATCCTCAATTCCCACCCACTCCCCCACTTACTCTAAATTTATACTCTAGCCCCTATGTTAACCCCCCTTCTCTCTTCTCCTATTTATGGCCAAATCCCTTCTGCTCCTTTAGAGCTGGATCCAGCAGTAGGTGACATAGGCAGTTGCCTAGGGCCCCATGGCCGGGAAGGGGTGCACTCTGGCCAGGAGGCATAATAATTTATTTTAATAATATATTAAAAAAAAGCTTTTTACTCTGCGGTTGTTGTGTCTTCTACTTTAAGGAGAACCATGTGTGTGCTGCATGCATGCCATCGTGGAAGCAAAGACATTCTACACTTGCACATGGAATTTAAACTAAGCCATTGGCATTAAGCAAAAATGTAAGAGTGTGGGTTTGTGTGTGTGTGTGTGTGTGTGTGTGTGTGTGTGTGTGTGTGTGTGTGTGTATGTATGTGTATTTCAGTGTACGCAATTTAAACTATCCATTCTGTGTCTGTGTTTGAGAGGAAGTGTATCTGTGTTTGTATATGTATGCGTGTATGTAACTTAAACTAGCCATTCTGTCCATATGAAAGAGAAAGAGTGTTGTGTCTGTACAATTTAAACTAAAAGATCTGTTCTGTATGTAAGCAATTTAAGTGAGAGAGAAAGTGTGTGTGTTTGTAAGTACTTTAAACTAGAGAGAAAGTGAGAGTGTGTGTGTGTGTGTGTGTGTGTGTGTGTGTGTGTGTGTTTGTGTGTGTGTGTGTATGTATAATTTAAACTAGCCATTCCATTTCTGTATGAGAGAGAAAGTGTGTTTGTGTGTGTGTGTGTGTGTGTGTGTGTGTGTGTGTGTGTGTGTGTGTGTGTGTGTGTGTGTATGTGTCTGTGTGTTTATGTGTCTGTGTAAAATTTAAACTAGCCATTCTTTGCTTTATGAGAGAATAGGTGTATGTGTGTATAGCTGTATGACAGTAGAGAGAAGATAGGTGTGTGTGTTTAACATACCTCTCAACTGTCCAAATTTAGCCTCATAGTCTTGGCCTGATTCTCATACAATGTGTGGTTTTCTGGCAATTCACGCAGGCCTGAAGTCACTAAATAATGACATATATATGAGATTCAGACCTCATAGCCTTCAGAAAATGCATGCCAATGCAAATCCTGTTATTCTAGCAACTTTCTATTTAAAAAAGAGCAATATTTAAAACCTATCCCTATTTTGGGCCGTTGTATCCCCATCATTTTTGGCTTTGCCCAGATTTCTTGCACTAAGAGGTTGAGAGGCCTCTCAACTGAACAGATTTTTGCCTCATATTTTTGGCCAATTCCTCATAAAACTTGTGGTTTTCTGGCAATTTACAGAGGATTGACATCACTAAATAATGAGGTATGAGTTTCAGACTTCATATTCTTCAGAAAATGCATGCTAACACAAATTATGTTATTCTAGCAACTTTCTAAGTTAAAAAAAGCAATATTTAAAATCTATCCCTATTTTGGGCAATTGTATCTCCATTATTTTAGGGTTTGACCAGATATTTTGCACTAAGAGTTTGAGAGGTATACATAACATACCCCTCAACTATCCAGATGTTTGCCTCATATCTTTGGCCTATTCCTCATAAAATTTGTGGTTTTCCAGCAAATCATTGAAGATTGAAATAATTAAAGTCATACATTTGAGTTTCAAACTTCATTTCCTTCAGAATATGCATGCTAAGGCAAATCATGTTATTCTATAGGATCAGTATTTAAAATCTACCCCTATTTCTGGGTCTTTGTCCCCCCATTATTTTAGGCTTTGTCCAGATTTCTTGTGCTAAGAGGTTGAGTGGTATGGAGGTATGGTATGTAATGCCCTAGCTTGGGGGGAGGGTGTGGTAGGTTAGTCAATTAATTTGATCAGGCTTCACCCTATAATTTGGTTACAGGAGACATGAGTCTGAATCCTCTACACCAACTACTAGACTGCTGAAGGAATTGTGAGTTTGAGCTTCAGTACAGGGAATTATTAGTTTCAATGCGTTTTCATGGAATTGTGAGTTTCAAGGGAAGAGAAGTTTAATGTTGCTCATGCTAAGTCTATTTTCAACGTGCAACTGTCCTGTTTAGCAAATAGCAGTCAGTGTTTGTGCTGTAGAAATTGAAAGCAGTGTTAATAGCATAATTGTCTTAGGTGCAGAATGCTGTGGATTCTACTGTCACACCATGTAGATGGAGTGCTGGTATTGCAGTGCCCTTTCGATTGCTAATTATTTGGTGTATTTTAAGGAAGATAGGGGTTTTGCACTCCTGAGCGTGTCCTCTTTTGTATGGGATGCCTAGTAACTATGAACTTGTCTGTTAGTCATTCCCTATTGCAATATTACCAGCTTATCAATTTTTTTTTAATGTTACATAGGAAATTAATTCTTCAAGGGCATCAAGCACAGAATTTGTGGATGAAACAGTGAAATGTAAAGCTGTTTGCCAGTAGCAACCTCTTCATTAGTTACAGATCTCTTTAATGTGGAATTATTCAGATTCCTTTTACTTCTGCAGGAATTGTGGTTATTGACTGATATTGGTGGATTGTAATGACTGATGTCCAAGTGGCCTTTTATGGTTGAAATTTTCTGAAATTGGTAGTTTTGTCCCTATTGGTCCATACATTTTGTTTCATTGTTTACTGGAGGAATGTTCAAAACTACAAATTTAAACACATTCTAACAAGTTGTGCTGGAATATAATTTAATACACTCAAGAAGGTGAATTAAAGAATACATACATGTGTGCATGGCCCTATAAATGTGTGCAAGGAGCCTATGGTTTGAATATGGCCCAAAGGTTAACGTAATTCTCCACTGGCTAGATGCATTTTCTCTGAATGTGGGTTTTAATACCATTTCAATGAATGTGAGTTTCAAGGGCAGAGAAGTTTATTGCACATGCTAAGTCTGTTTTCATTGCGAGACTGGATTGTTTGTTTAGCAAATGGCTACTAGTGTTTGTGCTGTTTTATTTCAATATCTGTAATCACTGTAGAAGTAAATAAGAAAGCAGTATGCACACTGACAAATTTGAACAGTGTTTATGGTAACTGGAGAAAAATAGCCAAGTAGTGGACCGGTGAAATGGCTAGGGAGGGGGCTGCTGCTGGAGGGAAGGGGGTAAGGGGTTGCTGCAGGAGGGGCTGCTCTGTCGGGGGCCCAAATTTATTACCCTGCCTAGGGCCCCATTTGACCTTGATCCAGCTCTGTTCTCCTCCTCTTCCTGTCCTCTCCTTCCAGTCTAATCACATCCCCCATATTATCACACCCCCTCTAGCCTCTCACCCTTAGTAATTGAAACACACTGCCACCTTACCACACCACCTCTAACTCCTCATTCTTGCCAGTTGAAGCACACCTTCACAATCTACACTGACGTAGCTCCTCCCTCAGTACTGTACCCCCTCACGCTTTAGGATTAACACTGTATTGCCATTTACCTAAACTCTTCCTCATCTCAATTCTGTCAACTAAAATCCCAGCCTCTCACCAGTGTCTACTTTCTAACTCACATCTCTCTGTACACTGCAACCTACCTCTTCTTCACTACTTATCTTCTCTCAAACATCCTCATCTCACTCTTTCTCACCCACCCTCAACATGCTTCTCACCCTTGTCTCCACTCCTCTTCTTTTTCTGTCACACCCATCCTCTTATCACTCTAATTTATCCCCATAAACTTTCCTCCTACCCTTACTCATCCACTTAGAGACTTAGAAACAACCTACACTTTCCTAATAACACCTTCTCTATTTAACTCTTATAACCCCCTCATACTGAAGATAAAATTAGTTCTCCACCCCTTACATCCCCTCAGATCTAATGTAAAATACCACATATACATCACTAAGATTCCTACACTTTTACAAATCACCAAAAGCTTATTCCTACCACGAGATATTCACCCCCACCATCCCCTCCACCCAGTTCCTCACCCAAATGCTTAACCATATGCTCATTAAATATTCACAGCGTTCTAAACACAATTAGTGAATTTCACTCAAGGATTGACCGTTATTCTCCTAACTTAATAATTCTCATTGAAACTTGGCTTAAACCCCACATCATTGCCAATTAAATTCTCCCCCCTGGATACAGTATCTTCCACCTGGAAAGATTACATAAAAAAGGAGGAGGTGTAGCTATAATTTATTCTGATCAACTTAACTTGTCCCCTCTGTCCACTTCACTGCTCAACTCTTAATAGTAAACTATAAAATTAACAGTCACAAAAAACACTTCCCTCCAGGTAACAATATCCCCATTCTTGAACAGGTTCTCTCTTAGATCACTCACTACAAATCTTATGAAACCATAATTCTAGGTGACATCAATATCGATTAGCAAACCCTAATCACTAACTCCCCTAACTCTAGTATAACTCTACAAGCCTTTACAGAACTAATCTCATCCCCTACCTATATTAGCAAGCCAACCAACTCTAGCTCTATCTTTGACTGGATCCTAGTATCCATTCCAAACCTTTACCGTGACCCCAAAACACTCCCTTATTCCATAAGTGACCATGTTCCTGCCTGCATTCAAAGATACACCCTTCAACATAGTAGATCACACAAATAGAAAGAGTGTCGTAGTCTGTCTTCAACCCTCATGAGTTCAACAACAAACTCGCCTTCATAAACTGGTCCTTCCTTCTCCACTTACCCCATGAGGATGCTGTATATAAATTTAACCACATTTTTCTAGATATTCTTAATTCTCTTGCTCACCTCAGAAGAATCAGAGTAAAATCTCTCGTTGCATCTTGGCTTTCACAGTCCACTCACTCTTTAATGCACAAGAAAGGCAATGCTTGGAAAATCTGGCTAAAAACTAATTCCCCTATCCACCTCCAATTCAACAAAGAACTCAGAAACCTTACTAAAAATATGTCAGTGATAAGAAAAACTTCTACCTAAAACTTCAAGCTAGCCATCACAACAATCCTAAAAACTCCATTCTTAAGAATCTTTACCCTGGTAACCTCAGTATACCTAACCCTTTTCCTAACAACTTTCCCTCCAAAACCGCCACTGTTCTTAACTCTTATTTCATCAACTCCATCAGCAAACTAACCCAGAATAGTCACAACTCCAACCTCGTTATGCACCCTCCCCCAGCCAAAAAATCACCTTCTCACTCAAACCTGTTTCCACTGCTTACCTTAAATCTTTACTTAAACTAAAGCCTTGCTCTCCCTCAGCAGATAATCACCCACCCCTCTTCCTAAAGTTTGCCGCTAGCTCTATAGCCTATCCTTTCTAATCTGCCTGTGCACTTTTCTCCTTTCTATTCTACCTATGCATTGCAGTCATCTACTCCAGTTAGTTGTGTTTCTTATTTTAATTTTGTTATGACTGAGCTTGCTAACCTGTTCAACTTTGTACTATATTCTGAGGTTTATATGTGACCATAGTTACCAGCTTTGATTTCTGCTATCACTTACTCCACAGCCTACTGATTTATTTACTATTGTATTGTATGTTGAGATTGTTCTGTATCTACAGTTACCATTTATTAGAGTTTGGCTTATATGTGAAGCTTTTTGTACAAACTGTAATTTTCAACCTAGATAAGTGTTTCTGTATGGAGCTTTTCTCACCAGGCCTCTGCTGAAAATGGGCTTATCCTCAGTCAGACATACCTAGTTAACAAATGTCAAAATAAATAGATAAATAAATGAAATTATAATATTACCTGATGTCATTCACACAAACATTTTAAAAAGCCTGCATAAGAGGTGAGTGAGCAGGAACAAAAGTACTCAGTTTCTTGAAAGCACACTGAATGGGAGTATCGCTATTAGAAAATAATGTTTTAAAATACAGATTCCTCACAAACAACCTTTAATTGGTCAAAACATCAACCATGTCACTGTCACTAGTAGGATTAAAAGGCAAACTTTTCTACAACAGTTGTCATTCAGATTTATTAAGAATGTAACTAGATAAATTAAGTACTACTTCTTTTGAGGTGACATACGCCGTGTCTTGATACCTCTGCTCATGTTTGAACCTTCTCTGTGACCTTGTCGTCTAATCCTAAGAGTTCCTGAGCACATAGTTGCTTGAAGAGCACCAGGTTTGTACAAAGACAGGTAGTATTCTATGAAATTAGACTTAAGTTTGTACATTAACCAGCACCATAGGAAATCTGCTCTCCCTTATAGTGGTCACACAAGGAGAAGCATAACTCCTTTGATACCACACCCCTTGAAAACCTCTGTGTTTATCCCTGAAACCACTTTCCTAAGTAGCCAAATTGGTGCAAATGACAGGCTTGAGACAATGTAGCAATTGTCTCATGCTTTTTGACAGCCACCTAATTCTTAAACAATCTGATATAGTATGAAAGATGTACTAATACCCTGTCTCTGGAGGCAAAGGTCTCACACACAGCCAGTACAAATACCAAATAGAAAGTACAGGACAAACACTTAGATCTACATATGCTGAGGCTTTGAAAAATAATCTACCCACTCCAAAACCTCAAATACCCCTGCACACAGTAATTACAATAAACACCCTCAGCAACCTCAAAACCGCACTATCAAAGAAACAACCACCATGGTACTTTCAGCTCATAGTGTCTCTAAGGCTAAGCCCATAAGTCAGACTGCTACACAGTCTAACATTTTTGTCATAGGAGACTCCATTGTGAGACACACTGATGTCCTACTCACCAGAATGAGCAATCATATACATTGGCAGCTTTAACAACCTCCCTATAAACTGGGGAATCTTACATGACTCTTGACATGCAGGCCCAGAGATTGTTGGACTCTGTAAACACAAGTACCCTGGACCAGATAGTCCACATGCCCCCTACAGGTGCTAACATCCTAGACTTAATCAATGGGGAATGTATCTTCCTGATTGTATGGTCCGTACTAGTCAGGTTAGTAGAAGCTATTATTCTACTTTAAAATAAAAATAAAACCTGGGACATCAGTAATCCTGGGACTTTTAGAAATTATTCCAAATCAGCATTCCTACTAATAGGTGACACTCTGACATAGCTTCCAGCTTTCCCCCAAACTCAGAGAACACTGCTGTTTACACTAAGACATTTACAAGAATACTCTAGGATCATGTATACAGCTGTGTAGAGGTTGTGGTCCCTACCAAAAACAGATTCACATCAAACTCAAAAACAAGCCACCCTGATGGAGTCACAACCTCAGTAGATTATACAAAAAAGGAAGAAAATCCTTGTCATAAATAGGAAGTGCAATGCTAGCAAGTGCAGAACTCCCTCATCATACCAAATAGACAACTCATGGGACTAATTAATTCCAAAAGGCCAAATTTATTACTACAACAACCAACATTACAAACCATGAAGAGCATACTAACACATATTCTGAAGCCAAACAAAACCATCTTGCTAAACATCAATTTAGAAAGGAGTACAAAATCAACAAAGCAGTGGAAGTCATATATTATATCATAATCTGTGGCAGCATATCTAAAGTTTTCACCAAGAATCTGGATACCTGTTAAATAATTACTTTAATTTGTAATTAAACTTAACTGTAGACAAGGCTTTTTTTTTAAACAAAGTTTAAAAACTTTGAAGGGTAAAGACTTTTGAAGGAAAGGCATGCTGTAAGATATAATCTGGCAACAACCACAAACTCTAGTTCCTACCAGTAAAAACAGGCCAGTCTGCAATATGATTACATTTATTTATTTATTTATTCGTTAACATTTGTTTAATGAGAAAGTCTTACTAGACGGAGCCCATTTTCAGAGATGGCCTGGGGAGAAAAGGTCCACAGATATAAATTTATTGAGTAAATATACAGAAATTGAGACAAGACAAAGATAAAATTTAGATATCACATCAGTTAAGGTAGGGAGAATAAACATTCACAGTTCTTTGTACATTTATTAGTATGGCATTTAATTATAATAACAAAATAATCAAACATAATGACATTGCTAAAATGAACAAATAAAATGTAGTACCAGGCTAAGATAGTAGTAACATGGGGGTGATGTGGTGACCATCATGGGAGAGATAGTTATAATATGGGTGGGAGCAGGCTAGTGGATAAGAGAATGAGACAGAGTGGAAAAGTAGGAAGGGTACTGGATTATTAGAGTCAGTGATATTGAGTATGTGTTACAGAGAGCTGAGAGCAACACAATGAGAGAGAGAGAGAGAGAGAGAGAGAGAGAGAGAGAGAGAGGAGTGACGTGCAGAGCTAGAAATTTAAAGGAGTTATTAAGGTTACAAGTTAAGGTAAGCCTGGGGTTGAGCAGGTGCAGGACCAGGAGTTATTAGGTGTTGATTTAACTATTGTTTGAAAGTCTCTGGCTTTGAAATGCCCTGTAAGAGATGAGGAGTCAATGTAGAGATATTTGGATTTGATCATGTTTAACAGTGGTTTATCACCTGAGCAAATTGCTCTATTTTCTAAGTAATGCTGGAGAATCTGAGTCAGGCATGGGTATTTCTCTGGAGTACAGAATAGGGCATGTGCAACAGTTAGTTGTGAGAGCTTTAAAAGGATAAGAAACTCTGTCCAGAAGAGTTTCTTGAGGGCAAGGCAGTGATGAGCTGTGGGTGTAGATTAGAGGCAAATTTTGCTGTTTTAGTATCGCACTATTCCAGTTGTTGTGATTTTGTTGTTGGTAGGTTAATGAAGATGGGTGCACCATATCAAAGGGTAGGATGAAGATATGTATTAGCTATTTATTTCCTGTAAGTTTTAATGAGGAAAAACTATATAGTATAGAGAGTTTTTGATGAAGTTTTTTGATTGCTGCTTTCATCACCAGCATCATCATCATCATCATCAATTCTCCCCCATTTTCTACATGAGAATGGAGTGTCGTGTCAAGTGTCACCATCTCTGTCTATTCAATACCATTGTATTGCTAAAGAATGAACAGATATGTATGCACTACTAATTATTCCTTTTTAACAGCAGCTTCTCTTCTAGATTCTAGTAAAAAACTCTACCAGTGCTGGTCTTTTGCTTAGGATCTCCCTATTTACTTCTATTTGCCTGTACTCTGATATCAATCCTTGATAGGGAAGGCAATCTGTATCCTGCAGTCCAAATAACTTCTTGGCCTCTCACCATTCTCTTACCTTTCCCACTCTTAATATTTGCTCTCAATACCTTGGTTCTTTTGCCAGTTTTTCCCAGTAAATCCAAGCCCCCTCTTGCCTATTGTCTGTATCCGTAATTGCAGTCATCCCTATTGCTAGAATCTCCTGTCTCCATTCCCATGTTGGCTTAGTTCTTAGAATACTTTCTGCTACTTTATGAATATAACATTCTGCATGGCTGTTGTTATTTTCCTTATGAATCTGCATCCAAAATCCCAGTCTCTCCTTCTGTCTTGAGCTTCCCCCCTGTTTCATCATCATCCTTTTCCACTTTGAATTATAGGTTTCTGCTTGTGCTATGTATATGAGCCTTAACTGTGTAGCTCTGAAATACCCCTTTAAATTGGGTAATCTCAAGCTGCCTTGTTCAGTTGGAAGAATCAGCTTATCCCACTTGATTCTTGTTGTCTTCCCATCTCAGATAAAATCATCATCTGGTTGATAAAGACATGCCTAACCAGAGTGTAAAACTAAAGGGACTAAAAGTATTTTACCTGCTTGTATCCTGCTGCCCATATCCATATAACAGAGCTTCCAATTTCTCAGTTTTTGTATTATCTTTTGTTTAGTCTCTTCCCACATATCCTTAGCAGCAACACCAGAATGCTTTTTTATTCCATACTCCTAAGTACTTCATTTTATCATGCCCCCATAAATATGAATATTGCTGAACCACTTTGTGTGTGAGTTCATAATTTACAGCTTTTGCCTTTGTTTTAGCTTCATTCATTTTGTATCCTGAAAAGATATGAAACTGCCTCAAAATGTTCCATAACACTGAAATGTCCTTTTTTGGTTTTATCAGGTATAAAATAATGTCATCTGCAAGTAGAGCCACCACTGCCTGGATGTCCTTCAAGGATGCATCTGCAGTCCTTACAAATGGGTTGTCCTGTCGTCAGGCAGCCCTTCGGTCGGCCGGATTCCAAAGTCTGGGTCTGGCCTCGGCTGGTGTCGCACTTCACCCGACGTCATAGCTGCAGTTCTTCGGGTATAAAGGCATCAGCCGACGCCATTTTCCTCAGTCTTTCTTGCCGCATGGCGCCCGAAGCAGAAGCTGTTCGCAAGTGCCGGTCGGTCAGATCCAGAGATTACTACTACCGAATACTACTTCGAAGACTTCTAAAAAGCTAAGTACCCCGTTGGGGACTCTTTCTTGCCTCAGCCGATGTCAGAAAAAGTGAATAACTGTTTAACTTGTGGGAAACAAATACCTCATAAAGATTTCCACTCTTACTGCTTACCTTGTTTAGGCCCAGACCACGACGTAGCAGCTTGTCTAGCCTGTGCTTCTATTAACCGACGGACGCTTAGACGTCGGTCGGAGTTTGCTGAGCAGTTTTTCGGCACTGATTTTGCGTACATTATGCCGTCGGATCCTCCGACTACACAAATTGCCAAAAACGCAAAGAAAAGGACCGACACTCGCTGTCCGCGGTTTCGGCCGAAACCGCGGTTAAGCAAACCGTGAGTGTATCGGTTTCGGCCGAAACCGAGCAAGCGGTCCTTACTTCAGCCGAATCCATGCCTTCTACCGAGGCCTCTTCTAACCTGGTAGAATCGGCCTCTGAAATTCAACTTGCTGTTGTGGTTTCACAGGAATTATCGGACACTATTCCCTTGGATGTATCAACCCCTGCACGTGGTGCTGCTAGGCCTCCTGCAGCCATGTCCGTTAAGGCCTTTGCCAGGGCTAAAGCAGCCAAAACTACTAAGTCTGTGCCTGTTAAGCCCCCCTCTCACAGGCCCAGCTCCAGTTCCCAAATGCTTTCTCTGGCAGAGGATCTCATCTCTTTAATAAGGGGATCCCAACCTCATCCAGACAGGGCCTCTCAACCACCTCCAGAGAAGAGACCTAGAGCAGAGCCCCCTGAGCCAGTGTCCACGGATGATTCCTCTGATGATTCAGAAAATACAGACCATCCAGAGGCTCCTTTCTCTCCTTACGAAGACTGTGATGCTGAAGAGTCGATTCCTTCTGCCTCTTCACCTGAGGAATTTTCCTTTGGGGAAACCTTACATGCCATGAGGGAACAATTTCAGTGGCAGGGCCAAGATTTCTCAGACTCCAGGAAAAGGCTTAAGACCTTTTTGCATTTGCCACAACATAGGCCTTTAGCTATACCTCCAGTTCTTTCTGTTGTAGATGATGCATTTAATGATGCTTGTACTGCTCCTGATACTTTACCTCCAGCCCCTGCTAAGCCCGATAGGTTCTACAGGGTCCCGGACACACATCACCATTTATACAAGGCTCCTTTTGCAGATCCCGAGACTATCTCCCAGGGGCCTAAAGCAGTAGCATCTACCTCTGTTAAAAATCCCCTCCCCTCTGAAAGGGAATCCAGGTCCTTAGAGAGATGGGGTAAAAAAGTATACACCTCTGCTACTCTGTCAGCTAGGGCATTGAACTGTCAGTTTCATATGATCCAGTATCAGGAGTTTATGCTTGATCAGTTAACTAAGAAACTGTCCTCTGATGAATCTTTAGATAAGAAATATGTTCTGGAAATGGTGCATAACATTCAACAGGTTAGTAACCATTCCTTAAAATGCGGCTATGATGCACTGGAGGCTTCCTTTAGATCAGCCATGACTGGCACAGTTATCAGAAGGCATGCATGGTTGAAAGAACAGGCCTTGCCGGATCATGTTAAATCAAAACTATTAGATGCTCCTATGGATAAGGTCAATTTAGTTGGTTCTCCTGCTCAGCAGGTACTGAAGAAGATGGAAGAGAAGGCTAAATCTGTACAAACAGTGAAAGATTTCTTACAGGTCCAACCTCCAAGGTTCAGCAGGAACTGGCCCTCCAAAAATTGGTCTTTTCCAGACTCCTCTAAAGTACAAAGAGGTAGGAATAGGCATTCAAAAGGCAGAAATCAATCCAGGGGGGGTGCCTACAGGGGACGCCAGTGGCAGGGCAACAACCAGCGAGGCACAGACGCAGCTACTACCACTGCAACAGGACAATCACAGTGACTTGGCTCTGGCACCGCCTACCAGGGAACAGATGGCAGCACCCTTAGGCGGAAAGCTAGCCTTATTTTCAAAAAACTGGCACTGCATCACAAGGGACAAGTGGATTTTGCAAACTATAGACCAAGGTTACAGGTTTCATTTCCATACTCTACCAGGAAAAAGAGGAATGCCAAACCTACCACCAAATCAAAAGACAGAAGCTCTAAAACAAATAGCTCAATTAGTAAGAATGAGAGCTGTGGAAAAGGTACCATCTATGGAACAAGGAAAGGGATTTTACTCCAGACTCTTCCTGGTACCAAGAAAAGAGAAAAATTGGAGGCCTATTCTCGACCTGTCCGCTTTAAACATATTTCTCATTGTTCCAAAATTCAAAATGCTGACCCTACAGCAGCTTCTTCCCATGCTGGGCAAGGAGTCTTGGCTGGTGACTCTAGATCTCAAGGAGGCATACCTGCACGTCCCCATACGACCAAATTGCAGAAGATACCTCAGATTTCTTGCAGGATCAGAGCATTATCAATTCTCAGCATTGCCCTTTGGCTTATCTACTGCGCCCAGAGTGTTCACGAAATGCCTGGCATCAGTAATCGCTCATTGCAGACTTCAGGGAATGCAAATTTATCCATACCTGGACGACTGCCTGATACAAGCGGACAACAAAAACAAGCTAACAGAAGACTTACAAAGAGTCATTTACTTACTGCAAGCCCTGGGATATACAGTCAATATAAAAAAGTCAAGGCTGATACCATCCCAAAGAATAACCTTTTTAGGTGCAGAGCTGGACACATCAGAGCAGATGGCATTCCTAACTGTAGAAAAACAAGAACAACTTCCTCTCTACTTCTTGGCATTGACAAAGCAGAACCATCTAACAGCAAGAAAAGTACTGCAAGCCCTGGGCTACATGGCATCCTGCATAATTCTAGTCCCTCATGCCAGACTGCATATGAGAAAGCTACAGTGGTACCTGAAGAATTTATGGTCTCAACACAGGCCCAGCCTAGAAACCAAAATTCCACTAATCCCATGCCTGAAGCAAGAGTTCCTATGGTGGGCTCGGGCATGTCGGTCAAACACAGGTTTGCCCTTCTACAGCACTCAACCAAGCCAAACCATCACGACGGACGCCTCAGACCTCGGTTGGGGGGCCCACATGCTGGACAAGTGCATACAAGGCCTATGGACTCAAGAACAGCTGCACCTGCACATAAATCTAAAGGAAATGCTGGCAGTAAAATTGGCAATCCAGACATTCAGACCATTCCTCCAAGAAGGGCAGTTGATGATAAGGACAGACAACACCACAGTTATGTGGTACATCAACAAACAGGGAGGCACACATTCATACCCTCTATGCCGGATGGCACTGGACCTATGGAATATGGCTCTGAGCTACAACATTCAGTTACAAGCAATTTTTGTACCGGGAAAACAAAACATCCTAGCAGACATATTAAGCAGAACTACCACGGATGCCCACGAATGGATGCTACACCCGGACATCTTCAAAGCCATCACAAAAAAATGGGGACTACCACAAATAGACTTATTTGCATCCCCACTCAATCACCAACTCAAGAAATTCTGCTCAAGGATGTACCACCCACTTGCTTGGAAGGTGGACTCCCTATCATTCAGTTGGAAAAACCTGACAGCATATGCATTCCCACCACTTCCTTTGATGCACAAGGTGCTATTGAAGATCAAAGAGGAACGTCCAAGGATCATTCTGATAGCTCCAGACTGGCCAAGACAACATTGGTACCCATTACTGAGGAGCATGTCTCGGGAACAAATGTGGACACTACCCCTGATCCCATTGCTGTTAACTCAGAACAGCTACAACACCCTGCATCCAAACCTGAAAACTTTGCAGCTGACTGCCTGGAACATTACATAAGAGCAACTAACCCAAATTTATCTCAAAGGGTTAAAGACATTATCCTTGAGGCCCGCAGACCTTCAACAAGAAAGAATTATGCAGGAAAATGGAAAAGATATATCATTTGGAGTACTGCAAAGGGAAAAGATGTGTCACTGGTAAACATAGCCAACATCCTGGAGTACTTGGCAGAGCTCTTCCATACAGGCCTGTCCTATTCCTCCATCAAGATACATGCATCAGCTATTTCTGCAGAATACAGCTTGGATCCCCCTGTCTTCTCACACCCTCTGCTCAGGCAGTTTCTGAGAGGAATTAAAAATGTAAAACCTCCGAGGAAACCACCATTGCCAGCATGGGACTTGAACTTTGTGCTAGAAAAATTGACACTTCCCCCTTTCGAACCAGCAGCAACAGCAGAATTACAATACTTATCCTGGAAGACTGCTTTCCTACTGGCAATCACCTCAGCAAGAAGGGTTTCTGAACTACAGGCATTAATGGCAGTGCAACCCTTCCTGATCTTCCATCAAGACAGAGTGTCCATGAGAACAAATCCTACATTTATGCCTAAGGTGGTATCCAGAGTGTCTTTAAACCAGGCTATCCACCTACCTACATTCTTCCCCAACCCACAGAACAGGGAGAAAGACTGTTGCATACCTTGGATGTACATAGACAGTTACGCTACTACCTGGACAGAACCAAGGGCAATAGAAAAACTGACCAGCTTCTGGTAGCATATGCAACAGGAAGGAAGGAAAAGCAATTTCAAAACAGACAATCTCCAAGTGGATAGGAAATTGCATTAGATTTTGTTACTCCTACCATGGAAAGAAAACTCCAGAGAACATCAGGCCTCATTCTACAAGGGCTACGGCCACTACCACAGCTTTCTTACGAGGAGTGGCTACCAAGGACATTATAGAGGCTGCTACTTGGACCTCCGTGCATACATTTGCCAAGCATTATAACTTACCTTTATACTCTAGATCCCGAGCAGGGTTTGCCACTGCTGTTTTGCAAGGGATCCTAACTACACCATAATCTCTTCTTCCTCCTCCCCTAGTTTGGCTACGGTATTCTACCCATTTGTAAGGACTGCAGATGCATCCTTGAAGGACATAGTACAGTTTTGTACCTACCATAAAAGTAGATGTCCGATAGGAATGCATCTTCAGTCAGGATTACCCACCCACCTTCCCCTCTGTGGTACTCCTAGGGTATTTGCCCATCTAATAGCTAGCTGGGGGGGGGGATCTATTATGGTGTATTTGTTTGTATATATATATGTACATACATGCTTATTTTTTGTGTTTGCTCTCTACTATTTGGAAACATTGGCATTTATCCAAATTTAGCCTTCCAAAAGAGCACCTGGCATCTGGGGCAAGAAAGACTGAGGAAAATGGCGTTGGCTGATGCCTTTATACCTGAAGAACTGCAGCTATGACGTCGGGTGAAGTGCGACACCAGCCGAGGCCAGACCCAGACTTTGGAATCCGGCCGACCGAAGGGCTGCCTGACGACAGGACAACCCATTTGTAAGGACTGCAGATGCATTCCTATCGGACATCTACATTTATGGTAGGTACAAAACTGTACTTTGCTCAAACAGAAATTATCAGAGAGGAACCCACCTATTTTAATTTTCACCTCTGATTGCTCATAGATTCTCCTAATCAACCTTATCATTTTATCAGGGAATGCAAATGCTTCCATTGCCCTGCTCATAAACTTCCAACTTATGCTTTCTCTGCATCAAGATCCACCAACAACAGCAATATTTTCTTACATTCAGCTTCCCTATGGATCATCAGTGTTCTGTTAATGTTGTCAAATATTTGCCTCCCCTCCACAAAACCACATTGATCCATATCTATCAATTGTGGCATCATCTTTGCCATTCTTCTAGCCATTATAGACATAAACACTTTATAATCATGGTTTAGGATTGAAATGGGCCTGTATGAAACTGGATCCAATGGCTCTTTATCCTCTTTAGGTATTACATGCACCACTGCTTTCTTCCAGGATGTTGGTGCTTCTCCTCCTCTTAAAATACTGTTAAACAGAAACTTCCAGATCTTTATCATTTTTTACCCCCTAGCTTCTAAACTTTCACAGGAATACCATCTATTCCTAAGAACTTTCCTAATGATTGGTTATACATTACCATTTTATCTCATGTCCTCCTATCCTATTAGTAATTGAGCCTCATTTACCTCTAACCTTGGCATATTTAATTCTTCCACAAACATTTCCATTTGTACCTTTTCTTGATCTCTATATTTCTCTGCTTTATACAGACTTTCATAAAATTTCCGAAATATTTCTAATACCTCTGCAGGATCTCTTATTATCTTCCTTGTTATGGGCTCCCTAAGTTTGGTGACAGCCCTTTCTGCTTTCTGTTGCCTGAGTTGTTGCGCTAAAAGTTTTTTGCTGTGGCATTATTATTAAAAATTGTTGCTTAACAGCAATCTTTCTAAACTCATGCATATTATTGAGGTAATCCTTTATTTTTCTGCTTAGCATTCTGCAATTGCTCCTCTTCTTGTTCTGTCATATTCCTCCATTCTGCAATACTTTAACATTTGACAGTCCCCATAAATAATTATTGTTGCTTCTTAACCATATCTCTCTTTATTTTATTTCTACCCTATTTTTAAACTCCACTTTAATTTTAACCCACTTCCTAGTTCTAATTTCAGAAGAAGTTTCTGTCTTCTCTAATACCTCCTGAATAATTTCCACTACCCATTCTTTAAATTCCTTTCTTTTCAACAGGTAGGTGGGAAAGCACCAGTGTCTCATTTTGATTTCATTACTCTGCATTTTTATTTTAGTTATTATTGGTGCGTGATCTGAAATAGTTATTGAATGTGTATCAAAACTTTCAATTAAATGCACATGTTCCTGTGAAATGCTGAAAACTGATTATTTTTGCCAGGATTTTCTTAAGCTCCACTATAGCAGTTTTAGGTGCAATATAAATACATGCCAGTGTAATCCTCCTCCCGTGCCAATAGCCCCATAGTACTACACATCTACCAATATCTTTTTTTATCCTCTGCTATCACTATTAGAGCTCCTCTTACAATTAATATAAGTACTCCTCTTTTCCTTTGTCCCAGGTATTCGCTGAATAACCATCCTGAAAACCTTTGTCAAATTCACATGTTCAATTCTTTCCAAATGTGTCTCTTCTACCATAGCTATTTGCACTCTACAATTTTAATATAGCTCACTGCTCTTTCTTTTTTGTGTATATCGCTGAGACCATTAACATTTAAAGATTATGTAGAAAGAGCCATTATGTTAAAAAGTTATTATTCCCCCCTTTTATTTGCAACAGCTTTTTTAAGGATCTAGTTCCAGCTTTTCTGTTAGATGCACACACTAATGTTTGGCAGGTTGAGCTTTTATACATTTGTTTCTTGTCGTATCTATTTGTTGATCTTTTATACATTTGTTTCTTTTGTATCCATTTCAGCCTATGTCACATCTTACAAAATGTTCTGATTTATTGAAGCCCTCAAACAAACAAAAAAAAACATAAATCCCCAATACACCCCTAAAACCTATTAATTTAATACTATGTCACAAAACTATGACTAACCATCCTACAAACCTTTTTTTCTTTTTTTTAATCAAATTCACATGTTCAGTTCTTTCCAAATGTTTCTCCTATAGCATAGCTATTTGCACTCTACATTTTTAATATAGTTCACTGCTCTTTCTTTTTTGTATATATCTATGAGACCATTAACATTTAAAGATAGTATTGAAAGGGTCACTATGTTGAAAGTTGAAAAGTTATTATTCCTACCTTTTATTTGTAACAGCTTTTGTGTTAAGTGTCTAGTTCCAGCTTTTGTGTTACATGCACACACTAATGTTTGGCAGGTTAACCTTTTATGCAGTTGTTTCTTATCATATCCATTTGAGCCTATGCCATATCTTACAAAACTTTTCGTTTTATAGAAAGCGGTAAAACAAAAACAAACACACCCCAATACACCACAAAAACTATTAACTTAGTATTAGCACAGAAAACAATGTACATCTTCAAATACTGAAGTTTTACCTTCCTAATAGGAACAATTATCACAAACTAACAGCCACACTCACAGACTTGGGTTAACCTAAAAGGAAGGTTAGCCATGCTAAGATGCATGGTATAGCCTGTACTTCTACTAAATGCTGTCTGGTTTTGTCTTTCTTTATTGCTCTCCCAGAATGAGAATACATGTGAATGCTTTCAGAAAATATTATTTTCTAGCCTTTGAAAGAAAGCCACCAAAAGGAAGAAATATTCTGTTTTTATTGCTCTTTATCAGATTGTTTCCATAGACATATAAGAAGCAGATAGTCACTTCAAGAAAGTATTTATTAATTTGCTAGAAGAAGGCTTTGTTGTGTTCAACGTTGTTATTTATTTGCTTTCTTTTAGAATGTGTTACTAGATAAAGCCAAGTGCCTCAATCTAGTCATTCCCGTATGCAAAAATGACAAAAATAACATTTTTTCATGTATCATACTTGTTTTAACAGACTTTTTTTTACATTGCAGTGCCAGCATTTCTTAAAACTGAACAAGGAGAAAGGGAAAAGAAGGAAGAAAACAGGAGCACCTTTTTACTTTGGAATCCCAGGTACATTAGAAAATAACTGAGAAAATTTTACTTTAGAGCATGCAGATATCATGCACTATACAAATATTACCATTAAGAAAAAAAGTTTGTTTTACTTACAGTTAACTGTTTCCTTTCTATTAGGAAATAAAACGAAAAAGACTAATACCACCAAAAGATGAGCAAACCTGGAACACAGTGTCACAAGAACTCCACCAGGATAATCAAAAACCTTTTATTGAGCGCTTTCATCAGGTTGTAACCAAAGACTTCATCAGAATACAACAAAACTTAATACACTCTTGTTAAATACACTAAAACCTGTGAGAACACATAACATAATAAGCCAATGAAACTCCTCACAACATTAATCATAAACAGACTTTCTCTATCTAACGCATCACACTTAAATTCATGGACAAATTTTAAAGTTTGATTTAGTTTGTTTAATTATTTAGAATTCAGGGAATTATGTTGGCAAATTAAGTTGTTGCTTTGTTTTATTTTGTTTAATTATTTAGAATTCAGGAAATTATTTTGACAAATTAAGTTGAATTCCTATGCCCCCCTAGGTCTTAACGACAACATCATTATTAGCAGCCTATTAAGGCTGCGTTCTTATATTATATAGTTTTTATTAGTTTGAGCTGTTTATTATGGCTACTGTTTGTTGAAATGTTATCTTAACATTTCTGTCATTTTTTAGGTAACTGTTTTTTTTTTTTTTTTTTTTTTTTTTTTTTTTTTTTTTTTTGCTGTTTTACTTTAAAATTTGTCCATGAATTTAAGTGTGATGTGTTAGATAAAGTCTGTTTATGATTAATGTTATGATGAGTTTCATTGGCTTATTATGTCACGTGTTCTCACAGGTTTTAGTGTATTTAACAAGAGTGTATTAAGTTTTGTTGTATTCTGATGGTCTTTGGTTGCAACCTGATGAAAGCGCTCAATAAAAGGCGTTTGATTATCCTGGAGGAGTTCTTGTGACACTGTGTTCCAAGCTTGCTCATCTTTTGGGGGGGTGTTTCCTTTCTATTCCACTCTCCTAAGTGTTGCACCAAATGTTAATGACATAAAGTAGGGCATATGATTTAGAGTCCCTTACAAGTTTAACAAAGTCAAAAAAGTCCAATATTTCCAGGTTTTCTTCTTCTGTGATGTTTCACAAATATAATTAATGCTTTATAATCCCACATTTATTTGTCAGTTTCTGAGTGGCTGGATGTTTTTTGTGTTTCACTGTTGCAGTCATTACATTTGGGTATTCTGCTTGCAGGTTGCCCTCATTCGGCCTGATTAACAAAGTCTTGGGTCCTGCGTCGGTTGCTGTCCCTTCTTCCATGAAGTCAGGTCATCAGGGGTATAAAGCATGCAGCCAACACCATTACATCAGTCTTTCTTGCCGTGCGGTGCCCGAAGCAGAAGCAGTTCACAAGTGCCAGTCGGGTGACTCTTGAAATTTTCATTTTCGAGTTTCAGAACCGAAGTCTTCAATTAAAGCTAAGTACCCCATTGGGGAAACTTTTTCTTGCTCCTTACCTATGTCAGTAAAAGTTAATAATTGCATTACTTGTGGAAAGCAAATACCTCATAAAGATTTTCATTAGTACTGTATTCCTTGCCTAGGCCCTGACCATGACGTACCTTGCTGTCGGTTTTGTGCTTTATTTAATCAACGCACTATCCGTCATCGGTATATTTTTGCTTCTAAATATTTCGGTTCTCGGTTTAATTATCCAGAAATGTTGTCGGTTAACCATCCGACTACCGGGATTCCGAAAAAAACAAGGATGATTTTGATTGCTCCAGACTGGCTGCGTCAACACTGGTACCCCCTCCTATGGCACCCGCCTCAGACTCCTTTGCTGCAGTCTCAGCAGGAAAACCAGATTCTGCACCCTCAGCTTCCAACACTGAACCTTGCAGCCTAGCTAATTACTTAATCTCTCCTTTACCATCCCTTAGCAAACCTGTGATTGATATCATCTTAGAGGCAAGGAGGCCTAGTACTAGAAAATCTTATGCTGAAAAATGCAAAAGATTCTGTGCCTGGAACCAGTCTCAAGGGATGAGCAAGCAGCGCCCAATTTACCTCAGATTTTACAATACTTACCTGAGATGCTTCACAAGGGCCTGTCTTTTTCCTCCATTAAAATCCATGCCTCAGCCATTTCAGCTCATTATAACACAGAACCTCCCCTCTTCTCTCATCCACTGCTCAAGCAGTTCATCAGAGGGGCCAAAATTTTAAGACCACCCAGGAGAGCTCCAACCCCAGCCTGGGACCTTAACTTTGTCTTGGAGAAACTCACTCTACCTCCTTTCGAGCCAGCTGCTACTGCAGACTTAAAATTTCTTTCTTGGAAAACAGCTTTCCTCTTAGCAATCACTTTAGCTAGAAGGGTATCTGAATTACAGGCCCTTATGGCAGTGGAGCCTTTCATCATCTTTCATGCGGACAGGGTGTCACTCAGAACCAATCCATCCTTCATGCCCAAGGTGGTATCCAGTGTGGCTCTTAATCAGTCCATTCATTTGCCAGCCTTCTTTCCCAATCCACAGAATAAAGGGGAACACATACTGCATTCCTTAGATGTGCACAGACAACTTAGATTCTACTTGGACAGGACTAAACCTTAAAGGAAATCTGAACAACTGTTGGTAGCATTTGCTGCAGGGGCAGAGTGGAAGGCTATTTCAAAGCAAAAGATTTCTAAATGGATAAGCCATTGTATTCATTTCTGCTATAAGCAGCATGGAAAACCTATCCCCCAGGGGATCAGACCTCACTCCACCAGGGCTGCATCTACCTCTACAGCCTTTCTCAGAGGCGTCCCTACCAGGGACATCCAAGATGCTGCTACCTGGAGTTCTGTACATACTTTCACCAAGCATTATCATTTGCAAATTTTCTCTAAATCCAGAGCTGGCTTTGCCACTGCAGTCTTGCTATCTAAACGCCTCCTCCCAACCATAGCTTTGGCAGTCTACCCAAATGTAATGACTGCAACAGTGAAACACAAAGAACATAGTACAGTTGTGTACACTTACCATAAATGTAGATGTTCGAGTGTATTCAATGTTGCAGTCCTGGTTACCCTTCCTCCAGCCCCCTAACTTCTTTTGGCTATACCTCTACTTTCCTTTACTATGCTTAAAAGCCTTTTTGGTGTATTTGCTTTTTTGTTGGAGGTATATCTTTGTGCTTTTATGTTTAATTGCTTCCCATTAGGGAGGCATCTGAGATCTGGGCCAAGAAAAACTGATGTAATGGCATCGGCTGCATGCTTTATACCGCTGACGACCTGACGTCATGGAAGAAGGGACAGTAACTGATGCAGGACCCAAGACTTTGTTAGTCAGGCCGACTGAGGGCAACCTGCAAGCAGATTACCCAAATGTAATAACTGTAACAGTGAAACACGAAGAACATCTACATTTATGGTAAGTGTACACAACTGTACTTTTTGTTCCTGTTTATCTCCATATCCCAGATCCAGTCTCTGCTTCCTTTCCAACATACTCTTGGTTCTTTTACTCAGCTCTTTTGCCTTTTTCTGTCTCTCAAGTATTTTTTGTTGAAACCCTGGAAAGTTTTTACTGGCACAGTTTTTCTGTGTTTTTTATTACAAGAAGAACAAGAAGCAGGATCTCCTTCTGTTTCACAGCTCACTTTTTGTTGGCCAAACTATTATATTTTTTCCTTAGCATGGTCTTCATCAAAAAATGATTTTGACCCTCCTGGAAAGAATATTCTGAAAATGGCTGGATACAGTAGCTTGAATCTCACACCTGCTTCTTGACATTCCCTGATTACTGGAATAAATTTACTCCTCTTCTGCGTGGTGTACAGTGAGTAGTCATTTTCCACAAACACTCTAATTCTTCCCACGTTTAGTATTTTGTTCTTCTGCAACACGTTTGTCAGAATCCACTACTTTTCTGATATAATTGCATCTTAACTATTAAAGGTGTAGGTTGCTTGATATACTTCATAAGTATTTCATTTATTTTAATCAGGTTATTTGACTTATTTTTTCCTCTAGGTTACTGGAAGTCATGTCTTGCACCAAAGCTGGAGCTTGCACTGCATTTTGCTGAAGAGCTGCAGGATTCTTCCCAGCCAATATTTTCTCTTCACCTTTTGAGCCCACTGGCTCTCTCTTCTGAGTTTCTTTTTTCACACTGGGAGATCTGAAATGAAGCTGTTAGTCGATGTGCAGCCATCTTGGAAGGCTTAACAAAGGTGATGTAAAAATAATATCTTACGTGAAGGACAGTTGTCTGACACCTCAAAGACAGTGCACAACACTGTGCTAAACTAATTGTAAAATGGAGTCACCTATACTGAGCCACAGGTGATAGCTAACCTACTGGCTGATACATTCATCTCCAATTTACCTTAGTTCCCCCCATACCCATCTAGAAATACCCCCAACCAAAGCACCCCAAATATCACCAGGGCACAGGTCCTTAATGCAATCTCCAAGGCAAAAAACACTGCATTTATACCTGATAATATCCCAGGATGCCTCCTTAATAGCATAAAACATGACCTTTTGGGACTACTAGTAGTGCTGTTTAATTGTAGCCTTCAAACAGGTTTCATGCCATGTGAATGGTGGACTGTAATCACAGACCCATAAGCCTGACTAGTCTCGTATGCAAAGCCATGGAAGGAACTATCAATGACATGAAAAAATAATGGCGTAAAAAACCTTCAGATGGTGCATCCAAATAAGTTTGGTTTCAACAATGGAAGATCATGCCTTTTCATTCTTGTAGACTTTATTAAGAAGGTCGCTAAAGCAATGGATGAGGGCAAAACAGTGAGGACTGTCTACCTCAACCTGAGCAAAGAATTCAACACAATTCTGTACTCAGTCATTGTACACAAGCTCACTGAATTAGGTACAACCACTGCATCACCCACTGGATAGCTATCTGGCTCACAGACAGGACCCAGAAAGATGAGCTAGGGGAGTCTGCCACCATAAAAAGACCATTTACTAGCAGAGTCCCTCAGGGCTCAGTACTAGGGCCACTCGTATTTGGCATCTACTTCTCTGAAATCAAGGCTAATGTCTAAGGCCTTTGGCTGATAAAATTTACACAGGATTGCAAATTACGTGCAGTCATTGAGTCCCCCCAAGACACAAACATCCACCAAGTGGACCTGACACAGACTAATAACTAGTGCCAGAATGAAGGTCTGTAATTCAATGGCAAGAATCATTTAATAGTATCCTTCAGTAAGATTGCCACCCCTGCAAATTACTTCATCGATAATGCACCTCAAGAATAGGCCCAGTAGTCATGGATAGGAGAACTCATCTAGATAGTGACTTGGGCCTGTGAAAGACTAACAACTAGCACCAGAGTGAAGGTCTTTAACTCAATGCAAAGAATCATTTAATTGTATCCTACAGTAAGATGGCCATCCCTGCAAATTACTACATTGATAATTCACCCCTAAGAGTAGACCCGGTAATCAGGGATTTGGGAACCCTAGTAGACAGAGACTTGGGTTTTGACTGTCATGCCTATAGTAGTATGAAAATCATACCTTGGTGCACAACTTATAAGAAGGATATGGCATCCAGGTCCAAAGATGTCTTTATTCCACTGTACTCTGCCCTCATATGACCAGTCATCAAGTACAATATATCCTTTGGCATGTACCTGACCAGGCATATGCAACAAATGGAGCAACCACAAAAGTTCCTCACAAAAAAAATACAGGGTATAGAAAACAAGTCATATGTGGACCACCTCAAAGTCTTGTCTTTATACTGTTTCTCCTAAAGGCTGCTGAGAGGCAACCTATGCTTAGCCTATAAAGCATTCTTTCATCCAGCCTTAATGGACCGGTTGCACATTGCAAAACAAATAGCATCAGAAATACCTAATCCAGTGACGTAAACCTAACCTGCAACATACGTATCAGGAGGGGCAGGTATGTGTCTCAGGGGCTGCCCCTTCTCTGGAACAGGCTTTCCATCCATATGAAGTAAAGTTTTCTCTGTACTTATTGAATTGATATTTACAATCTTGACCACTCATGCTCAAGTTTTTATACATAATTTATGTGACCAGTACCTTTCTGACATTTCTGAGAAGGAAGGCTAGGCTTAAAAATGTCCTTTATGGTTGTTAGCCTAGTATTCTCATATGTTCCTGTTTTAATGAAATGAAACTCTTTGAATTATCACAGTGAATGTATATGCATATCATTGTGTGGGCATATTAATTACACATTATTTTCATGTATGGTGCCATTCATTTCTTATAACAAAAAGTGAAGCATGCCTTCCTGGGCAAATGTTCCTATTTTTTATAATCAGTTTATAAACATGTTCATGAAAGTGCATACATGAATACAATACCTGCATGTGTATATATGTACATGGGCACAGATGTTCACAAATGTGTTTGCAAATCCAGATAAATACATTAACAATGTTTTCTTCTTATGTGATTTTATTCTCTTATTTAATAGATTCTGTTTAATTTAACTGTATATTGTATAATATTTTACATTGCCTTTTTAGGTAGGGGCCATCAATTTGCTGCTAATAATCAGCCTTCCTGTGACCTGGTTTCATATCCATTTCTGACATAGGGGAAATGCCGATCAGTCCACTCATCCCCCATGGGGTTGAAGGGAACGTCAGTCATGGAAGCCATCATCTAATTAGTCTTCAGGGTTTTTTGAATGCCCTAACTTCTTGATCATTGCAGTAGATGATGCAGGTGCTCACAATACCAGCACCTGTACACACTCAGTACTACACATGCCTGGTTCTGGTTATGGTGTATAGTGCTTGATGTTCATATTTCGCATTATAACCCATTCACTGCTGATGCCAATTTTCTGACTTAGAAATAACCAGCCTCTACTAGGTGACAGTATAGCAGCAGGCATAACTGTTTCTTGTTCCCTAAAGAAGTGGGCTAGCATCAGATTTCCACTCCTATCTTCCCAGCCTGACCCCTCCTTATGCTGCTGGTGAACTGGGGTTGTTTAGGTCACAGTCAGGGCTTTATCCTGCACTATAGAGTTGTGTCTTGGCCCATTACATAATTTGATTTCATTCTCAGGTTTATTTTCTCTTCCTGAATTACTAAGTATTTATTTTGTAGTCCTTCACCTGGTCTATATTATAATCTCGAAGGTTTAAAACTTTGAATCACTAAAGATCGAACTTTAATGATCGAAGACTTAAACCATCGAAACCAAAAAAAAAATACTAAATTAAAAAACGCTAAATAGTGTGTAGGCAGGGGGGGCAATCCCCCCTGCACCCCCCACCCCACAACCCCCCTACTTAAATATACCAAATCCGAGAACGCACTACATTGAAGTAAATGGAAATCTCCCCCTACAGAGATTTTCTGTTTAAACGTTCGATGTAGTGCGCTTTCGGTATTCCCGTGTCGACAGTATCGTGTTCGATATTGTCAGACTTTGAAATTTTCATATAGACCCCCTTCATCAGCCTGACTAGTCATGTCTGAATACAGTACTGAGCTGTTTTCTTATCCTAAGTACCATTTCTTTTTACTTATGTCATTCATTCTGAATTTTCCGGAAACATTAGTCTGCTTCCCCAAAATATATTTTTTTCATTATTAATAGCTTTAAAATCATTATACTTTGAAAAACTCTAATGAGCAAACTCCTTTATACTGAAATTAAACCATTTCCTATGGGCCACAAGCTGCTTCTGCACCTGATAGCACTGCAACAGTTCAGAGTGCCAAAATAACTCAGTTTGGAGCTGGTTTGAACTCAAGCTTCAAGAAACAAGCAGTAGATTCTGCTACCTTGCTTGTTATTTGCAGGGGTTCCTGTTTAATTGTATTAACTATATAGTTGTTTCTAAAATTAAACAAAAAATTAATCAAAAGCTATACTCAAAAACACAACTGCTCTACAGTGAATTGAGTATAATCTTGCTTCTTGGCCTGCTTCACAGACGTGATGTGCATTCAGCATGTTACCAAGAAGAGAAAGTGTTACTCAACTAGGTTATCACCAGGGTGGAAAACCTAAGAGTATAAGGAGCTGAAACACAGTAATCTAAAACAGGTTATTTGCAGATTGAGGAATATTGTATAATAGAGTCAGACATGCATTTCAGAAGGTAGTTGTTTGGGGATGTATATCAGCTGCTCACCACCTTTCAGCAGCAGTTTCATTCATTTGATAGTAGTTTAACAGTAATGTGTACGTATGTGTGTGCATGTATGCATAAGTGAGTATGTAGCAAATTGATATATATATATATATATATATATATATATATATATATATGTGTATAGTAATATATATATATATATATATATGTGTATAGTAATATATATATATATATATATATATATATATATATATATATATACATGTGTGTGTGTATGTATATATAGATAGATATAAGTACACACACACACACACACACACACACACACACACACACACACACACACACACACACACACACACACAAACACACACACACATATAGATATAGATATATGTTTTATTCAGGGCAGAAGTTATTTATTTTGATTACATTCAGGCATTTCAAGTGTTCCCTGTCAGAAAGTGGTATTTCTGAAAAGGTACTCTGTTTTGGAATGCAACTGACTACTACTATATCATGTTCACAATTAAATGAGTGACTCTCTAAACTGTTATTGTTTGTGTGTGTGTGTGTGTGTGTGTGTGTGTGTGTGTGTGTGTGTGTGAGTGTGTGTGTGTGTGAGTGTATGAGTGTATGAGCGACAGAGGAAGACAGACATACTGAAATATATTATTGTGGTAGAACTTCTTTCACTTGAATGCAGCCAAACATTCAGTGATATCCATACAGACATATAGTTCTGTGTGGGGCAGAAAGAGGTTGTTTAATTGAATGCTGAAATGCTTCCTGGAAAAAAATTATATTATCTGAAGATAATTCCCATGACCTTCAAGTTGAGCTCATCATGGCATATTTGTAGCACATTTCATAAAATTTCTGTTGCTAAAAGGTAAAGTAAAAGCAATAAGAATTATACAAATCTAACTGAAGCTAATACTAGTTAAAAATAGTTATAGACATGTTTTACAGGAGCAACCCAGTGAAGTATCTTTGTTTCATAAACTGCAGTCTTGTTTAGCCAGCCCACTGGCACAATGGCTGTGTGTATCACAAGCACAACTCTGTCTGCCCAGATTTATTTTACTGCTTGTCGTGCTTGCATTGGTCTCCAATGGCCCCTCAGTTGACATTGTTATTTTTATGTCTTTGGAAAGTTTTCAAGCCTTTGGTGAGATTTTCCTTACTTCTGACATGGTATACCATATCGCTCTCCTCCTGGTACCATTTTGTTCTCCCAGTTGTGGTGTGTATGGTGAGTTAATCCCTGTAAGACGTAACTGGTAATTGTTGTTGTTATTGTTGAGTCCCTGGAGCTGAGGTCTCTGATGGACCTGAAGGCAGATGCATTGTCAGTGTTATAGCATTTGCAAGGGCATCATCAGCACTTCTGTTGCAGATAGCCCCCCCCCCCCCCCGAAGTCCCCATTCATGATGCATCTGCCACAAGAAAGGGTTATCATCACAAAGAAAGAGAACTGGAAAGGCTCCAGTGAAATCTTCCTCTAAGATAAGAGCCTGGTTCTGACTCTAGGTCTTTCACCTTGCTCTCCTCTCTCACTGGAGGCCAAACGAGAGAGGATGCAAGAAGAAGTACCTTATCTTACCCAGTGTAATCCTTGAACCATATTTTGATTAATCAGTTACAGCTGACTCCACTATGTACCCACCCACCTTCAAAAAACTAACTTTTTTAATTTCTCCAAATCTTTTGGGTTTCTAATGCTATGATGGGAATGGACCCCATTCCTAAGTCAAAGTACAATTAAAGTTCATGAAATTAGTATTGATGTCAGCCAAAAGTGCTCTTCGCAGCACTTCCAATTTGCCCAGTAATGACTCCTTCTGAAATTCGTATGGGGTTACATGGATTGTTAACGTATCTGAATATGATTGTAAATTCGTTTTTATAAGACCCATTGCTCCAGCTGCTACGGGAACTTCAGTGAGATTGTTTTGATTATGTAGAAGAAAGGGGCTGGCTCACTTTCCCTCCTGTCAGCCTTCAGAAAGATCCTGCAAGAGGCCTTCTTTTCCGTCCCTTCACCATTCTGGATGGTGTCTCTCATGAATGAGATGATTGCTTACATCACCACAGAGGTCTGGAAAGACCCAGATTTTGTGTCTCCCAGTGCCTTGTAAACCTGATAGGATACTTCATCCTCTCATAGATTGGCAATATAGGTTCACAGGTTCATAGATTAGTACTAGGCTAACTGCCCTTGTGGGGCACTTTGAGCCTAGCCAGTTACCCTCTGTGAGAATCAAACCCTGCATCTTGTGCCTGTAAGGTAAGCACCTTAACCATTATGCCAATCTCCTACCCCCTATTGGACAAGTAATCCCCCTGTTGATTCTGTAGTCATAGTGGCTGCACTGAAGAGAGCTTCCAGTCCTCAGATTCACACAATCCATCCACCCAATAAGAAATCCATGGAATCAAACCACTATGTGAAGGTAAGTGCCTTTGCATCCACAACTTTTGCATTAACGGTGAGATTATAAATTAAATATTTACATTATTAGAAAAGATTTAGGGCACTAAACTTTCCACACAAACCACTGTCTTGTCCACTGAGTCCAACCTTGCCCTATGACTGACTCATAATGCAACTGATAGCAAGTAAGAGGTTGAGCTCTGGTACAACAGCACACCATTATGCCTGGCTCCACTTGATGTAATTCCATGACAAATGAAGGCTTCTTACCCTTTCATTTGCTGCAGCCTTTTTTGGGGCCTCATGTTTCAGACCAGACTGGAGTATAGTGGGAAGGAAAGCAAAACCTGAACAGTTTTTGTGTGAAGTTTATGTTTCTCACCACTCTACTTCAGAATGTTAAAGAAACCATGCCATAAGTGGTTCTAGTATGGCCAAGAGCTGCATGATATTCTGTCTGGAAAGAATCAGTGCAGCTGCTGTGGTGACTGTGGCTTCTGCGGGCAGATGCCATCCCAGTGGCAGAAGTAGAAAGGACAGTAGTGGAAGGAATGACCGGGATTTTCAAAGCCCTCAGTCCAAGAGACAGTAGAACTAAACCTAAGAACTTATTTGACTGCTTAACTATGGAGGCAGTCAGACTAATTAAACATCACATATGCTCAGGGGATGCGGGGCTTTTTTATGATTTTGTTCCCATGCCTGCTGACCATCAGTCCTCTCCGTAATCAGTCATCACTCTACTTAAAGAGAGGCAGCCATCAAGGTAGCCAGGAGGGTGCTTTGTGTTCTCGCCAAAATCCCAGCAATGACAGCATTTTTCATTTTGTAACCTAACCAGCCTAACTGGTGAAAAGAATACATGCCTCATTGCAAGGGCTGCCTATGGTCATCTCTGTACTCATGTACAACTCCACATGCACCAACAAGGCCACCACTACTGGCTGGGTTGGCCACAACTATGTCTTACTGGAACTAGTTCTCTTCACCATCGTGAGTTTTTGCTTTCAAACAAGTGCCCTGTCATTAAAGCAGCTTTAAAGCTAAACACACATCCCCAGGATGGGCATGTCCATCTCCCTGCCTTTGCCATTAACAGTCCAAACTGCTAGCTAAACTGAGGTGACTTGGGTTGTATTCAGGGCTTTTAAACCTGTACTCTACTGGTACAGGCTAGTGGACACTGAATTTAATAATCTGGAGGCTACATCATCCTCTTTCATATCCCTGGAGAGTTGTTGTCCCATCCTCTTCTGACATTCCACTTCAACAAGGGATGGTGTCAACCATTCAGGACTTTCCACAGGACCAGATAAGACTCTACTCCAGATTATTTTTGATGGCAAAGAAGACCAAGGACCTCAGGCCCATCACAGACTTAAATAGCCTAAATCAGTTCATTCTCAAGCATGAGCTCAAGATGATTGTGGTTTAACTGTTTGTCTGTAGTCTATCTAAGAGAGAGTGGATGTGATCCTTTGATTGCCAACATACAGAAATATACTTCAAGACAGACAAGGAGTCAAGGAGGTTCCTTTTCTTTTATTTGGGAGTCAGTTTGTGGCACTGCCGTATACAGCTACTATAGTGTTCATTTAATGCATGGTAGTGGTGGCAGTGGAAGCAGCACACCAGAAGCTGGGGGATTAAGGATATGTCCCATCTTAGATGACTGGCTCCTTGCTAGCTCAACTGTAGAGAAGCGAATTTTAGGGCTTTTTTTCTTCTTGCCCCAGGAAATCATAATAAATTTCACAAAGTCCTAAAGTGAGCTGAGCCAGTGCCTGAAGTTCATAGACTGTGCATTATACACAAGAAGAGAGAAAGTCCCACTATATCTTTAGCGATCTCAGATATTCTTTGATGTCTTTAGGTCTTCAAATTCTCAGTATCTCTCTCTCAGCTGCAATAAAGGTATCCAAGGTGTGTCAGACTTAACTCATTAGGTGGTTGTCCAAACTAAACCCTCCCCTGGGCATCCCTTTTGTTCTTCCAGACAGTCACCTTGAATGTCTTCTGTAGGGTTAGGGGACACTTTCAGGATCAGATGGCCCATAGTGTTCAATTTCAGACAGAGGCCAGTCTTCACATCATTGTCCTTAAAATTAGGGCAGTTCTTATGTTGAAGTCCTTCCAGGATTACCATCTTCATGGAGTGATAACCATGCATTGCAACAATATGTCAGTAATGTGATATATCAACATACATGACAACCATTTCCTACTCTATATGTTGAGAAGCCTTGAGAATTTGGTGATAAGTAGTGTCTTCCAACTGCTTTCCAGTAGCTGTTCCTATTCCCGCAGAAGCCAAATCAGCTGAAGAGATGTATACTAGTGCCTTGCAAGTGGTCTCTCATCTGGTCAGTGTCCAGATCCTTGTACCATCAAGGAGAAGCTTGCTGCAATCAGATTTACAGCCAGCCAGCAGCAAGTGAATTAGTTTCTTTTCCTTGATCCCTTTTCTTTGTGTGCAGGCCAGGTGCTCTTTATTCCAAGTTAGTGACCTTCTGATCTTCTGTTTGCCCTTTCTCTATTTCCTCAGATTCCAAAGTTTCTGTGGAAACAGAGAATGAAAACAAGCCACAGTTATTCTCACTGCGCTCTTTTAGACTCTGCAGATGTAGTTCCTGGTACTTTAGCTTCACTGCTTGGAGGAGCCACTCAGACTGGCATTTACCATGAATTTCCTCTCCCATCCATCTGGCAAGTCTTACGCAAGCCTCCAAGCCCTCCCTCCAGACCTTCATTCTTCGTGCTTGATTTGATGGCGATGGATCCTAGTTACCCTTACAGGTTTTCCATATCCTAGTTTCTGCCTTGAGAATCCCCAAGCACTAGAGCACTAGGAAAATGTAAAAATAAATGAACCCATTGTGTTGTATGCATTTTGAAGAACTTGTGAATCTCTGCTGTGCTGTGGATTATCTAACCAACATTTCAAGACCAGAGTGAATTTCTCTTCCATTAAGGCTTATCTGGCAGCAGTATTGAATTTTCCCTTCAAAAATCAAAGTCTTCTCTAGTATCCCCAAAAATGTGCAAAAAGTTTTTGAGGTTAGTCATTCTTCAAAGGAACTTCAGACTCCCTTGAAGCCTGCTTTAAGGGCTGAACTAAAATTCCTGTCTTGGAAAACTATTTTTCTTTTGGCCTTTACCTCAACTAGACATATTTCCAAGCAGCAGTTACTGCACCCATGGTGGCTATTGAGTCTAACCTGAACCAATCAATCTCCTTTATATGAATCATTCAAATTATTGGGACTATCTCCTACATTACCTAGATGCGCACAGTTATGTCTGTGCCTTCACCAAACTAAAAGAACAAAAAGCTCACCCGTTATTTGTGTCTTGTGCAATATTACAATTGACTACTAAGGTGTGTACAGCCACACTGTCTAGGTGGCCGTCAGACTGTAATTCTTTTCTCTGTCATAGTCCAGGCACATGTTTACAGCTCCTACTTGGGCTTAACTTGGCACTTTTGTGAAAAATGCAGCTTGTGTGTTATCACCAGAGTAGCATTCAGGGTTTCAGAAATCTAAGACGTTATTTTCTAGATTACCCATTATGGTTAATAAGGACTCTTTCCTAACAAGTAGAGGAGAATGAAGCAAAGAATGCCAGATGAAAAACGGATACACTTACTAAAATGATCTGTGCTCATATCCACTTACCCCAGACTGGCAGCAGGCATCGTGGATGTCTGTTTGGCCAGTGTGTGTTTGGTTTCTTGTCACAAGGGCTCTTAGGAGGCCCAGATGTAGATCTAGAGAAACAGATGTATGGCTATTATGGGTAATGTGTAGGAGATAAAAGCAGAGAAAGTTGGTATTGGTGCTGAAGAAGGTTAAATGTCAGTGTCAAAGTCCTATCAGTAAAGGAGGAAGAAGCATTGCCATACTGATGCATTGTTATGGTACTTGTATAACATTTATTGTATGTAGCTGAAGTGAAGAACGAATTGGCTGGATTTGATTGTGGTTGGATGGAGAGTCTTCTGAGTATGCAGAAAATAGGTTTTGAAGGTCTGAAAATGGAGCATTCATATATTTCCCCATGAAAAGTGCTTAATGAAGGAGGTACTGAATATTTGATTTTTTTATCCAACTTTAAGACAAGGTTACATGTTGTCTTAGAAAATATAATCCAATATTCAGTGCAGATGTTTCTTATTTAGAACTTTTTGGATGTATTTTCTCAGGTTAGCAGTATTATATAGCTCATTTCAATGGTGCTTATGATAATTTGCTAATATATTAGTTTGGTCCACAAACGAGCTAAGGTACATTTCAGAAATATTATCATTGTAAACCTCTTATAAATAATGAAGTTGAAGGTCTTCTCAAAAGTGTCACAAAGTTTCATTTTTGCCATGTGAAGTTTAGGCATACAAGCATATTTTGCAATTGTCATATTAAAAAACAGGATAGTGGGTAGTGATGGAACAGGCTTACTCATATGTTGGATGCTAACTGTAGAGAACAGTTATATTTATGATCCCGATATTGGGTGAGGTAGGGGGAAAATGGCTCCTGAGTGTACTCATAATAGTATAGAGAGAAAGGCATATTTATGTATTTATTTATTTATATGGACATTTAATTACTGGGAAGGTCTGACTGGGTAAGAGCAAATTTTCATCAGAGACCCAGGGAGAAAAGCTCTAAAGTATTACAAAACATTTTAAGAACAATAATTTTACAATTTTCAAAAACAATACAAAAACATCTCCATTTTAAATAATTATACCAAATTGGACATAATATTAAAACATACGTTAAGAATAGATACAAGTTATATGACAATGATTTAATATTTAGAAAGATTTTAGCCAGTTTATAGAAAAATTAAAAGTAAGTTAGTATAACACAGACAGGAATTGCAATGAAATGTGTGAGGAAAAGGAGGCTTATGATATATTTAGAGTGAAAACCAGCAGAGTGGTATTGATAGAAGTAAGGAAGTGAGTGAAGAAGTGAGAGTAAAGAGGTGTAAGGTATTAATGGGTACTTGTTCACATTTAGGGATATAGTTCCTAGAAGACGAGATTAAGCATTCTGATCCCAGTGTACAAGACAAAAGGGGACATGCACAAGTGTGGACAGTATGGAGCTATCAAACTCCTCTCACACTGTATGAAAGAGCTGGAGAAGGGATTGACAAACAAATATGTAGAGAAGGAGAAAGTAAGATGGAGGATGAGGAGTTTAGATTCCGATCCGGATACATCACAATAGACCTGATGTTTGCAGTGAGACAGACAGCTGAGAAGAAGCTAGAGATGAGGAAAGAGTCCAACTAGACATTCCTAGACTTGGAGAAAACATAGGACTAAGTCCCGGAAAATATGATTTCGGCAGTCATACAATGGTTTGAAGTTCCAGAAACATTGGTAGAATTAGCATTGGCTATGTAAAAGACCCAATGACACAAGTATGAAAAGTGTCTGTAACTACAGTGGGAGTAGGAATGCATCAAGGTTCAGCTGTGAGCCCACTGTTGTTAATACTGTTGCTGGACTACGTTAGCAAACAGGTCAGCAGGGACAGCTCAGTAAAGCCGCTGAATGCAGATGATGTGGCATTACAGGCAGACTGAACAAAAATATCAGCAAATAATAGGGGAATGTAATGCAAAACTGAAGACAGGAGGAATGAAACTGAGTACAGATAAGATAGTGGTCATGGCAGCAATGGGAGAATCAGAAGAAGCTGAGAATTGACACCCAAAGAAAAATAGTACAGGTTAACAGATTAAAATATCTGGGAGGGTTTAAGGAAGAGGGTAGTCTAAATGAGAAGGTCAAAGGTAGAATTAGAGGGGTTGCAGCCAACTGGCACAGATTGTCAGAGGTAGTATGTGACAGATGCATGCCAAATTAGCTGAAAAGTAAGGTGCATGAAAGAGTGGTGTGACCAATAGTTCTTTATGGCACAGAAACCTGAGCTGTGAAGGTAGAGAAGTTGAAGACTCTAGAGTTGATGGAGATGAAGTGCCTGTGATGAGTGGTAGGATGCACGCTGTGTAACTCCAATTGAAGAGAAGGTCAAAGAGAACAAACTATGGCAGTTTGGGCACATTTGCAGGAAAGCAGAAGACAATCTGGTGAAGAACATTTGGGAGAAACAGGAAGAAGGCAAAAGAAAATGAGGCCATCCAAGAAAGAGATGGACAGATTGTGTGAGAGAAAACATACGACAGGCATGACCATCAAAGTAGGTAGAAGAATGGCATTGGATCGAGAGAGATGGTAACAGTTGATGTGACATCCCAATCCATGTACAAAATAGGAAAAAGGGGGTTGATGATGATGATGACGATGTTTTAAAATGTTCACAACCTCAGATATGCAGATGGTAGCAGTGTCATTGCTAAAAGCAAGGAGGAGTAGCAGAGCCTAGGAATGAAAGTAAAATAGAAAACATCAATTCTTGTTTGATACTCAGCACCAAAAAAATAAAGATTGTCATCTGCTGTTACCAATTGTTTTGTAAATAGATGAGAAAGACGTGGAGGCTGTTACAGATTTTATTTCCTGGAATCAGAGTTCAGGGAAGATGGTGACTGCAGCTATGAAGTTAATAGACACTAGCTTCTTGCAAGGAAAGCTATGGCAAATTTAGATAAAGTATTAAAGGGCAAAGATATCATGTTGTCAGTAAAGGTTCATATAGTCAGTACAATGTTTTTTTCCCCAGTAATATCATATGGCTGTGAGATTTCTACTGTAAGTAAGGTTGTGCACCAGAAAGTCAGGGCTTTTGAACTGTGATTTTTGAGAAAACTTTTGAGAAGTCTTTAGACTTTAAACAATCAAGTCTGTCAGAGCTTGATAACTCTAGACTGTTCAGGGGAAATTCTGGTTATAGAGCTAAAACTGAAATATTTTGGCCAAATCGTCCAAACAGCAGATTAATTGGAGGAAGCACTGATGCTGAGAAAAACTGAATGCAAAAGAGGTAGGGCATCCATTTTCATCACTGATGCCCAGAGTTCAGGAATGGACTTGTGTCACCAGTAGAGTTGGCCGAGAATGGGTTTAGATGAAGCAGCCGAGCACCAGCTTTCTTATCCCGGGGAAGGATGAGGTGGAAAAGCAATGTGTCTTTTAGTAGAGACCATGACCCTTGCAGGACATCACAGGCCAATATAAGAGGGTAGCAATGATGTTCTGATGTTATTGTACTAGTAGTCTCCACAGCTAAAGACATTGACCAGACACTGCAAGAATGAAAACCCTACCAGTGTCCATCCTTCACTCCCCAGCCCTAAACAATGAGTATCATTGAGGTCGACTTCTTGAAAAGTTGGGGGCCTACCCGTTGAATGGTCAAGTCTGGGTTATCGGGAAGGAGCCATTGGGGATTCAGGCATGGTTGAGCACAGAAGTCAGAGAGAACAACCTCAGGTTGTGCAGGGTCAGGAGTGGGGTCTGGGGTAAAAAAAATGGGGGGCCAGCAAACATGAAGATGGATAAAGAGTACTACTGAAGTAATGAATATGAATTTTGAAGAACATAAATAAGCAGTTCTGACAGGCAGGCCTGGTGTACTAAAATGACAAAGAGGAGGCTTCAACTAATAGGCTAAGTGAACAGGGCAGAGCACAAGGACATGTCTCAGTACTATGTGTATACAGCTTGAATGAATGTGTGCTAATGCAGGAAATACATTGTACATTCAAGTAAGAAGGTAGGCAAGCAAACATGAGCCCAGAAAAGCTGTGTAAGGCTAGAATACACTTTCAGCTTGTAACCAGATATAAATTATTGGTGTGAGAGCAGATGAGCATGATCCAAGAGAGCCACAGACAAAAGGCCTTATAATAGTAAAGGAAAGAAGGTTTTAGGAACTTCCAGAATGGTGCTTCCAAGAGCATGTTGAAGCTGTTGCTGGGCTGCTGGTTGTTCTTTCCAAATGATGGTAATAGGGATAGTTCAGTGAGCTTTCATGCTTGATAGTATGCACAGGATAATACTGTTTTTCAAGTGAAAGAAACAAGAGGCGTAATTTGTCTGTGACGTTAGAAACATGTCTGGCTTAACGATGGAATGCTAGTCCACAGGATGTCAGCACACAACTTTAAGGCCATTTACACAAGACTTTGATGTATGAGCCATAGAAGACCAGTACTAGAAGTTGTTCTGAATTCATTATCAAAGGATAGTATAACTGAAGCCGTTTATACATTGCTAGATTCACAGCTTGTATCAAAATGCCTTTTTAAGGAAAATTTCTCGGTAACTTATTTCAGTGGATTCTTAGAATTTTAACTTACAGCAGAGGCCAATCCCTGTTTTCAAAACACTGTCTTCCCAGCCTAACTCAAAAGTCCCCAGATTACCTTTTATGTTCATCAAATGGCTGACAACAAAAAGTAGGTTAATCTTGTGAGTGAATTCAGATAATTTTCAATTAAAGAAAACCCGGAGGCATTACTTTAAAGAAACCAAACATCTGTACTCATCATAGTAATGTGTGTATGTATGTATGTGTGTGTGTGTGTGTGTGTATATATATATATATATATATATATATAAGTTCATTGTAATTATATGTCATTCGTTTACATGACTGTAGCAGTTTCCTTATAGCAAGACATGAAGACTGTCTTTATCAGGAAGTCTTTGTTTTGTAATCATTTTATGAAAATGTTCAAGAAACACACATATGAATAGAAGTACCCTCATGTGCATGCACACACATGGGCACAATTACCCACAAACATGTATGCAGACCCAGGTATATACAAACACATACATGGACAACATTTGCATCTCATATGTTTTCTGTTCTCCTGTTTAATAGTTTCTAGAATGTGTAATGTTACTATGAACAATTCCATTTTTGAGGGGCTTCACCTACTATTTGCCATCTTCAAGACCTTCCATGACCAGTTAGCCTATCCTTTCCCCACATGGCGTAAGAGCTGTTCTTAAGAGCATGTTTTACAGGCAGTCACTGGTGGATTTTTTGAATGCAGTAACTCCCCAGTCCCTGCAGCATCTAACAGGGCTGCTCAAAATACGTCCCTCGTACAAGCAGCTGTGTGCAAACCCTTAAGATTGACATGTCAGTCCTAGTATAGTGTGCACCTATGTATTCCTTTCCCCACATGGCGTAAGAGCCGTTCTTAAGAGCATGTTTTACAGGCAGTCACTGGTGGATTTTTTGAATGCAGTAACTCCCCAGTCCCTGCAGCATCTGACAGGGGTGCTCAAAATATGTCCCCTGTACAAGCAGCTGTTTGCAAACCTTTAAGATTGACATGTCAGTCCTAGTATAGTGTGCACCTTTGTATTCACTGAAACATTTTTGTAGGCAAGATCAGAAGATTTTGGAATATTACATTTTTTGTGTAGATATTGAATGCAACCTTGCATATCAGATTCACTATGAATAATTGTGCATTGCTTTATTAACCCACAATTTATCTAAACCTAAATATTTAAATTATTGGGAGGTCTCAAAACGGTATCACTCCTATGGTCATAAAACAAATAAAAACAGATTTTTTGTAGGGAGGCAAGCTCTTTTCAATCCTGATGTGGGGATAAGTCTCCATAACCCTAGGTATTAATATACCAATGTCAAGGTTGCATAAAGATGGACGACAGGTAGAAGATGAAAAACGAAAGTAAAACTCGATTTCTTCCTCTTCTCCAATCCCACAATGTAGTCATTTGCAGTCTGTGCAGCCTCAGTGCAGGAAAATGAAGAATAGGGGAAATGTGTAACTTTCCTGTTTCAGCATTCAGAGACACTATTCAGGGCTATAACTGAACATTCATTTATTTGTGACATTCTGTGGAATCTTATTGGAGACAGATTATGCAAGTGTTGGGTGTATAACTTTGGAGTGTAGCGAATAAGATGCATGTCCAAATCTTATCTTTATGAAGCTAGCATGATATAATTGAAATGTTTATATTTTAGACATTGATAAGTTCTTAGGTAAGTACTAAGCAATCAGTCTGCAGACCATTACATGCCTAGGTAAAAATCCCTATTCAGAAGTTCCCTCTAGCCTCAAAGAGAGCAAGACAACATAGATGGGGAGAATTTGAGGCTGCCTATCCAAATATCTAGGTTTACCTTGAAAGTGGCAAGGGACTACTGTATTTTACATGTAGTAGAAATTTGTTTCAGAGCTGAGGGATATATTGGGATATGAACCTATCATGTCGTACCTTCTTTATCTGCTGATGAAGGTTTAGTTCCTTTAACCAAGTATTTGAGATACCATTTGTTCTCCAAAGGAATAAGAGGTTCAATAGGGTTGGATTTTTCATGGCTCAAAACAGATCTCCACAGAAGAGTCTGTAAGAAACTGAGTACAGAGAAAGGGCTGCCAATCGATTTTGTTAACTAAAATTTTTGAGGCCACTGATCTTTTTAGTTATGAATCTCTGAGGTCTCTCAGGTTGTATGATATGTTTAGACAAATACATGCCAAAAAGTGCATTATATTCAGTAATGGTCCTGATAAGATACAAGTGAAAGGGAATTAAGACTTCTTTGGATGTAGTGGAAATGTATGGAAATCAGATGAGCCAGATAAAAAGCTTTCTGAACTATATAAAAATACATAAAAGTATTTCTGCTATTGGAAATATACCACCTTCCAAAATTCCTTTACTAACAAAAATATGCCACCAGAATTCAAATCACCATCTAAGTACAGCATTTATCTGACTTTTCTTGTATAATCTCCTGAAAGATTTGTAAAACCGCACTCATAAAACATGTTCTTCTATCTGTGAATTCTGTACCATCCTTCTCTTTCATTTACAGTTCCTACTCAGACCTAAGTCAGTACGGTGCCAGGGCAACTTACAGCTGCTTATTCAATATCTTATCCCTTAAATCCTAAGCCCAGATGCCTTATAGCTATCAATAGTCTTAGTTCTGGGATCAAATATGGAGTCCCTGTTCTTACAGCAAATTCAGGTATCTTATTCTGCCCTGTTACAAACTGCAAAAAACAAAATATTTCATTTTATTAATCTAGCATACAACAGAGAACACAGTTGCTCAACCATAAAGAAACTAGATGTTTTAAGTATCAGCTAATGATGATGTACTGCTCCAAACCCTTACTTAACAAAATTCTTAACTCCAGATACTCTCCACCATTAAAAAACAGGTTATTTAGTAGAAAATGTAACAACAGTCTCAAACAGTACAGATGTGAAACATCTTTTCAAATTAGCCTGAATAGAAAAAAGCCTTTTCCAGAATTGCCCTCAATGGCTGGAGAAAACTCCCTGAAGAAAAACAAACAAACAAAAAAAACAAAACAAACGACAAGCTAGCTTCAACCAGCAGCGACAAGATGCATGTTTGTGCTATCCATCATTTTGCATTTAATCAGATATTGCTCTTGTCGTGTTTTTCTGAAAGATGCCTTATATATTGCAGCTATAAACTATGTCTTGTCAAATTAAATTGTTGAAAATTATGCTGCCAGTTGTATAATTTAATTCTGAGAATTACTTATATTATACATAATTGATAACTACTGTAATGTGCTTATTCAGTGTAATATGCTGCAACTAAAATTCAAATGTACATGTTTATGTAAATGTTGTGTAAGCCTTTTTTAAGTTTATTTGCATTGTCCTGCCTCTTCAGGTCAGATTTTGACTAAAAATGGAAATAATCCCAGATATCTACCCATATCTTAACTGTACAATCCAAGAAATGAGAAGTAACTAAACCTACCCAAGTCATATATAATAATTCTAAGACAAATCAAAGAGTTGTGTTCTAGCTACCTCCAAAACTTTACTATACTTAATAGTGACATGGAAAACTGTACTCTGGTTTGGAAGACTATTCTTACATGGAAAACAATATCTATCTCATATAAAATGATAGGCGAAATCAAATATCAGAAGGACCTTCTTTTCTCTAACTATTGGAGAAAATTAAAACCATCCATAGACGACCAGCAAATAAGTCATGCAATCAATCTAACACTGAAAAGTATACCCCTTAAAAACTGTCATACACGCAGCTCATGATAAATAATAATGCATATTTCACACTTGGAATACTCCACAAACTCAGTGCATCCAAATCACCATACTGCCCACACTGTAAGGACCAGGTCGCAGACCTAATGCATATATTTTGGAGTTGCAAAAGTGTGTACAAACTCTGGAATTCCCTCAAGATACAACTGCAAAAAATGGGATATCAGACATCAACACTAACGTGGGAATTTACTCTCCTACATATCTGCCCATCTAACATGTCAGGAAAACAAGCGAATATACTTATAATAATTTTCTTACTAATGAAGCTATACATAGCTCTCAAATGGTTCGACCCTACAAATATATCTTGGGAGGGATTAACAAAAATACCTATAAAACATCTTTTAGCCCATAAAATAGTAATGGATAAAAGAAACAAAAATATGAAAGATTGAGAAATTTGGGAACAAACCTTCAACATCATATTAGCATAAAACATCATACATGCTAGATAGTAACATGGTACAAAGGAACCTAGAAATGTATACACGATCACACAGTCAGACTATGGACTTGAAATCCGTATTGTATGTGCTGTTTTTACAACAACACAATTGAATGAGAAAGCATCTTTGTATATGGTGCAAATAGATATGTTTTATGATCTACATGTTACTATATTGAATACAATGTATAACATCCACCGATGGTCATGCTGTAAGAATGGAAATGATTGTGAGTTATATAAATAAAAAAAATGAAAATAAAAATTATTGAAAAAAAAAAAAAAAAAAGATTTTGACTGAAAATGGTCTTCACAACATTTCACCTACCCAGTTAACGAATGTGAAATAAATAAAAATAAGAGATACCAAATAGTGTTTGAGACTTTGCAATTATGTTTGTAGTCCAACACTGCTGACTTGTTCAGGCATTTCAGTGAAAGTTTGCAGTGTTCCACCAAATTCGTTCTTAAATGTTAAGCAGTTGATTTCTTTTGGTTCAATTTCTCCAAATGCTTAGGTTTTTTAACATAACTTGATCGGAATTGATCCCATTACTAAGTCAGGGCATAGTTAAAATTCATGAAATTATTATTGTTTTAGTATTTATTTTTAGCCAATAATGTTCTTTTCAGCACCTGCAACATGCCAGGAAATTCCTCCTTCTGCAGTTCATATTAGGTTACATGTACTGACAGAATACTGTTGGAACTGTCTGGATATTTTTCTTCCACATTGCTCGTTTCTGCTTACAGATCCTAGTACTTTATGACTTTGTATTTTCTGAATGTTAGTTTTTTGCTTCCGTTCAACATTTAATGAGCTGACAGCTCCAGACAGGGCTTATTAACTTTTTTCTGTTTGTTTTTGCATGAAGTTTTAATGATAAGTGATGCCAGTTGGAGCTCCTAGGATCAGGTGGTATTTTAGGAGCTAGTTGATAGCCTGGAGGTGATAAAGCTTGCAGGAGATTCCCTTGTTTGCAATTTCATTTTGCTCAGTGGATACCTGCAAATTAGTTTGATTTTTTTTTATGCTGTGCCCTTAATTGCGGCTTGTAAACTGTGATTGCAAATAAGATTTTTATTATTACATTGTCTATGTTAACTCGGGAACTGCATCTGAATTTTTCTGCTCCCTGGGAAGTCAAACACATTGGAAATCGTGAAAACATATTGTGGTGATTTAACTCAATGTTTTCAGTGAATTTGATTGTTATTGCATGCTTGCTACCAGTAGTGGATTGTAAAAGGGGCATTCGGGGTAACTGGCCATGACCTGTGGCTTTGGGGCTTCAGAGGGAGGGTGATATCTAGCCATAAAACTGTAGTGTATTTAGGTGTTCAACACATTCTTACATACATACATTTTACACCCAATCATGTGTTACTGTTAACAGGTGTAGTGAAGTATCCATTGGTTAATTTGAAGTGCTCAAAATCATGACCCAGAGCTTACTGAAGTATTAAGTCTGCAGTCATGAAGCATAACCACTTGCCTGAAAACAAAACATCCTCTTCACTGTCCTTCAAACCACATGTTTTTGAGGGGTCTATATCAGTCCATCGAAACAGCTGACGATCGAACACCAGATGTTCAAACTGTGAAGTTCGAACACTGATTATTGCGAAGCTGCGGAACACCGAATTCTTTCCCAGGGAAAGAATTCGGTGGGCCGTTTCTGTGGCTTCGCGATTATCAGGACTGTGGTGGGAATTTACGGGTCAGGTTCAGGTAAGTGTGCGATTGTGTGGACATTAGGGTTAGGGCGTGGGTTAGGTGAGTTAGGGTTAGGGCGCGGGTGAGGTGGGTGTGCGATAGTGACAGACTTTAGGGTTAGGACGGGATAGGTGAGTTAGGGTTAGGGCGCGGGTCAGGTGAGTGTACGATAGTGACGGACCTTAGGGTAAGGGTTTGGGTTAAGGTAAGTGGATAGATAGTAGTTTAGTGTAGGGTTAGATGTAGGATTTTAAGTGTTTGTGTGTGGATTGCTGTTTTTTTTGTGTGCTTGTGTTGTGTGTGTGTTTCTTGGAACAGCGATTTTCTTCCCTGGGAAAAAAAATCGCTGTTCTAAGACTTCGATGTTTTTGTACTTCGTGGTTAGAAGTTCGAACATATGGTGTTCGAACTTCAGCCGTTTCGGTGAACTGATATAAACCCGTTTTTAAGTTTATGTATACAATTATAATTGTTAAACCTTACGTAAGAGATAAGAATCTTGCTGACTCTCACAGGTGGATACTGTTTACATTTTTAACCCTTTATTTATTGTGATGCTGCATCATAACTAAACAACAATACTTATTTCTTAGAAAATAATAGTTTCAGTCATTTACATGTTGTAGCAAAGAAAATAGCATGACAAATGCAGACCAGCATCCAAACAGTCAAGATACTCTCACTTCTATAAGTTTAATATGTCGCCTCACAGTAAGATGCTGTCCGGTTCGATTCTCAGCTAGAGTGTCTTCTGCGTGGAGACATGCATGAATGGGCGTACCTTAGTTGAAGGTTGTGCATCAGGGCTGGTAACTCGGCATGTAAAAATCAACTACCAATCATTAGCGGACCGGAGTTCCGCTGTGGTGACCCCTAACCGGGAAAAGCCGAAAGACACAAACAAACCAGCATCTTATGCAAAATACAATAACAGCTTTTTTGTTATCTGATTGCTTCAAGGCTTGCTTATTTAAAAGTAGACCCTGTTTGTAAATTCCTGCATACACTGTTAGAAATTCCTTGTGTTCTGACTGAAGAGTGCTCTCAAACAATCTGGAAATATATCGCTGATAAGTATAATTCCTGGCACTTTAACTTTTCAGAGTTCTGCATTTCTTAATTTTTGCCTGACTGAATTATTTTATATATTTGCTGACTGAATTATTTTATATATTTGCTGGCATTTTTTGTTTCTGATCTGTTCTGAAACTGTTTTTCTCCCTTTGACCCTCCCTATTCCTGTGGTGTTTGTTGTAGTTGGTGGCTTTACAGTTGCCAGTTACTGTAAATTTGATCTGGGACACTCCCCTCAGTCTAGTGTTCATTCTGCCTAATACAGAGAGAACATCTGAGAAGGCTAACCCACTTAGGTTCTTAACCTTGAATTATCTTCTGCTCCTCCTTCCTCCCCTTGCACTTTACTAACAAAAATAAAACAAAACAAAATCTCCTTGTGTTCTCACTGAGTGTGCTTTTCAGCTGATAAGTATATTTTTTGCACTTTTTAACTGTTCAGAGTTGAATAAAACAGTAATTGAATTTAGTTCAAAATACATTTTGAATAAACTGCATTTATTTAAACTGTATTTGCTTTAATATTGCTACACACTCAAGTGTGCTAGCTTGCACTGCACTTGAATTGTTTTTAGTGCTGTTTTAGTTGCTTCCTGAAAAAAAAAATTAAGCTTGTTTCCTGCCTTTCCTGTAACTAGTCTAGTTCAGATACAGATTTGCTGTATCCAGGACTATTGGTAAGCTTCTGAGCCCCCCAAGCCTTTCTGTGTTGGAGGGAAGCCTTCTAGCTTATCAGTGGGAGTGGTAAGCACTAGGTAGCCTATCTACCACAATAGGACTGATTTCTGGCCCAGAAATTGTAGCTTATTGGCTGTTTGGGCAGTTTTTTCCATTTCTTTCAACTTTCTGGTTTAAAAGCCCACATCTGCACTTGTGTCCCACCTTTCCAGTAACTAATCTAGTCCAGATACAGATTTGCTGTATCAAGGACTGTTTGTAAGCTTCTAAGCGGTGCGAAAGTCTGCTCTTCAATTTTTCCCTTAGATCTGCTAGTTCTCTCCCCTCCTACACTTTTACTAGCTTATTAGTTTAGCACTTTACCAGACTTCTTGTAGCAATTATTGTAGCACACAAAAGTGCTACCAGCACTAAACGTTATACAAGGAAACAGCTCCAGTACTTATTAATGCCCACCCCTCCAGGCATGTCTAAAAGTCAGTTCCCTGTGCTTTCTCCTATTAACCTGGTGAACTTGGGCATCCTGAGGCAATGTAGCAACTGCCTCATGTACACTGGCAACCCTGTCCTCTTACCTGCCAACACTCAGACTTGTGAGAGATGCACTTATATAGCCAAATTGGAAGCCACGCACTCTCCATCCAAGACCGGAATAGCTGGTCAGGAGGAGAAGGTCAACACTTGCACCACACCACATGGAACACATAGCCCTCCAGAACACACACCGGCACTGCCTTCACATAAAAACACAAACCACGCACCCACCTTCGTGGAGGCTTTCAATAAAAATCTACCCAAACAGCAGAGACCTCTAAGGCAGAAACGCACTCGACCACCACAACTTAGTACTAATCCCGAGACACATAACTCCCCTAAACAGTGTGCCACTCAACCAAAGCCTCTAAGGCAAAACAGCATGCCCAACACACTAGTCATAGCTGACTCGATAGTGAGGCACACTGATGTCCCACTCACTAGGTTGAATAAGGAGAAAGTAACAGTCAGCTGCCTGTCAGGTGCCAGGATCCACCACATAACGCATGTACTCAGGTCCCTCAACAAGAGGTACAAATATGACGTGGTCATTATACATGTGGGTGTGAATGACCTGAGACATACCTCCCTGGACTACATGAAAAGAGACACGGAGGAGCTTTCAGATTATGTAGCCCAGGTGGGTATGACCCTAGCCCTGAGCACATCCTACCATCACCCAGAATGATACCACAGTACAAGCAGAAAATTATTGATTTCAACAATTGGCTAAGTTTCTGGTTTCATTCTAATGGGATCCAGTATCTGTATGCCTTGGATGACATGATTGACAGACCTCAATGCTTTGCCAGAGATGGCCTGCATCTGTGACCATTGGACTTCCAGATACTGGCCAAGGCTATTACCATCCCTGTAGTGCCTTTCTTTTTTAGGCAGTGTTCCAAAGACCAAATTACCACCATAATAGCTGCAAACAAATGCAATCTGAGAGCCATGCTGCTCAACGCTAGAAGTCTAAATCTCAAAATGCACTCACTCGAAAACACTCCTTAAAATGGAGAGCATCTACATTTGTGCTGTAACAGAGACCTCGTTCAAGGCAGCAGAAAGGACCCCTGCACTATCAGGTTATAACTCATTTCACACCTTTCGCTCCCAGAACTTGGACAGAAGATCCAAAGGCAGTGGTGTTTCTATATTCATAAAGGATGCATACACCTCTAGACTGGTAGCCCAATATAATGCATCTGAGATACTTTAGGTGCAGCTAACATTGGGTAAGACAGCAATTCAAGTTGTAGCCTGCTACTGGTCCCCAACCATATCCCAATACTCATACTCCACGTTCCTAAGCACCCTGGAGAATATTAGGGTCTAACCTAACACTCTCATACTGGATGACTTCATCTACCCTTCCATTAACTGGGAAAACTACTCATGTACCAATATACTTGCCCAGTGCTTTCTGGAATTCATTAATTCCAAGGCTCTGGACCAGCTTGTTCTTACCCCCACTAGAGGTAGCAACATCCTTGACGTAGTCATTACTAACATGGGCGACCATTGCTCTACACCAATAGTTAACTCCTCCCTGGTTAGATCAGACCACAAGCTAATCACCTTGTAAATCCCCCCCCCCCCCACAAAGGTAACTGCCATGAAAAACTTCTCCAAAGCTGACTTTGGGCTCCTAAAAACAGAGGTGGCTAACTTCACGGCACCCATGCAAATGAAGAATATTTGCATGACCGCCAAATCATACGCCAGTGCACTGTATGAACACGTACACAAATGCATGGATCTCGCCATACCCAATAGAACCAAGATGCTCTCCTCAAAAAAAAAGGAAGCCAATCTGGTGGTCCCCTGCCATAAACAAACTCTACAACAGAAGGAGGAAACTGATGCGGAATAAGGTGAAGTCCCATGACTGGAAAAACCTCCCTTATCAGCCTCAACAAAAGGTTGAGATCCCTCATCAAATCCTCTAAAGCTAGCTATGAAAACAGAATTGCAGCAGATAATAATGACAACCACAAGGCTTTCTATAGTTATGTAAAGAATCTCCACGGCAATACCCAGATTTGCTCTGAGCTACTGCACAATGGTACTGACCCAACAGATATTGCCAATATACTGGCCGACAAATTCAGTGCTAACTTTACCCCTCTCTCCCCCCAAGAACCATTCACAATACCAGTAGATTGCTGGGCACCTAGTATTACTGCTGCACAGGTTAAAACAGCACTGTCCAAGGCCAAGAATACAGCTTCTATGGGACCTGACAATATCCCTGGCTGTGTTCTACATGAACCACAGAGTGAACTGGCACCTCACCTGTGTGCCCTGTTCAATCACAGCCTCACCTCAGGCTTTGTCCCTACTGAATGGCGCACTGCTACAGTCATCCCTCTCCACAAAGGAGGAGCGACTACAGACCCCAGGAATTATCGCCCTTGATCTGGCCAACACCTTTGATACCATTCCCCACTCAGAAATCATAAAAGAACACTAAGCTATGCATCAACCCCAATATCAATAGGTGGGTTGCAAACTGGCTCACAGATAGAACCCACAGTGTGAAAGTAGCTGACTCCAAGTCAGACTGTTGACCAGTCACGAGTGGAGTCCCACAGGGTTAAGTCCTGGGTCCTCTCCTGTTTGGTATCTACTTCTCCGAAGTCCAGGCCAACAAGAAGGGACTCTGGCTGACAAAGTTCACAGACAATTGCAAGTTGGTAGCTATTATTAACTCCCCAAGTGATGTTGACATCCTACAGAAACGACTGGTGTCAGAACCATGGCCTCATGCCCAATGCCAAAAAATGTGTCGTCATCCCACTTGGGAAAAACTCAGTTCCCTTGAATTACCACATTGATCGTAGTCTATTGAACACCGTCCGTGTTATAAGAGATCTGGGAACACAGGTTGACAGCAACCTCTGTTTTGACCACCACGTTGCCACTGTGGTTAGAAAGTCCTTCTATCTGGCACATCTCATTACTAAGGGTTTTGCATCCAGGGAGAAAGACATCATTGTCTCCCACTGCTGTTCCCTCATTAGGCCAGTCATCGAGACTAGTCCATATGAGACTAGTCAAACATATGGGTCTATAAATTCCTGGGTCTGTTGATGGTCCCCTTTATGCAGGTGCATTTTGCATGCACCTCACTAAACACCTGCAACAACTGGAGAGGCCACAAAACTACCCCACAAAGATGATCCTAGGTCTTAAACACATGACAGACTCAAAAAACTCCAACTATTCTCTGTCTCATATCGCCTACTTGGAGGCGATCTCTGCTTGACTTACAAAGCCATGTCTGACCCAACTCTGTTAGAAATGCTACATCTAAAGAAATCCCAATCCCTCTGCACCACACGCTCTAGAGACCTCAACCTCATTGCCACAATCAACAGAACATGCTGGAGGGACAGGTTCATAACCCAGGGACTGCCCAAGCAAAGCACCTCACTAGCCCTCTTCAAGAGAAATCTTGATGAGTGGATGGGAAATAGAAAATTCACCCCAGGGATCACTAAAGTGGCTCTACTCAACAGAGGCACTAGGAACTAAGGTCGGGTGGCACGATGCCATGGTAATCCTGTGGGCTAGGTTTGTAAAGGCTCCAGGGCCATTAGCCTAGTACACACCTATGAACCTATATGGATGATTATCCAAGTTCCTTGATATGAAAATTATACAAGAGAATCTCATCTTATTGCAGAGAAGCAACCATTTACTTTTATTGCCTAATCATAGGTTCATAGGTTCATAGGTAGGTACTAGGCTATTGGCCCTAGGGCCTATATAAGCCTAGCCAAAAAATGTACCCTGGCTTTCGCCACCCAAGAAAATTATTTTTCTGTGCCCCTGTCGAGCAGAGCCACAGAAGTGATCCCTGGGGTGAATTTCCCATTTCCCATCCACTCATCAAGATTTTTCTTGAAGAGTGCTAATGAGGAGCTCTGTTTGACATATATAGGTAGTCCGTTGACTTGAATGTCCATTAGAAAGTGACTTCCTCCAGCATTTCAAAATATTCTCTTTATGTTAAAGTACAGCTGTTACCTCTTTATAGGGTAACAAATGTAACAGCTGTCAAATGCAAATGAATAATATTGTTAAGCATCTTATGTACAAGCTGTGTACATTTTTGTATAAAAGTGAGATTTTTCAGACTTTTTGTGTAACACAGCAAAAAAATGATTAAAATGAAATGCTCTTAACAAAATTCATGATGCGGATGTTCTATTGTTTTTGAAGTTAGCTGCACCATATATTACCATTTTATAGGTTCCTAGGGGATTACTAGGCTAACAGCTCAAAAGCCCTTGCAAGCCTAGCCATTATTACCTGGATTTTACCAAGTTTTCAATCACTAAGGGCTAGAGGATGGTTTTGGTTTGTGCCTATGCATCTGTGTATTTTACAGACTGCCTCTGTCCATAAGGGACATGGGTGCCACCCCATGAGTGAATTTACAATTCCCCCATCCTTTGATCTAAACTGCGTTTGAACAGGGTCAGGGAAGTGCGCTATTTTACGTGACTAGGAAGCCTGTTCCTCAGAAGGGGTAATCTCTGAGACACATGTCTGTCTCTCCAACATATTTTCTTTGTGTCACAGACCAGGCTTAGATCTTTGGAATGGGTAATCTTCATGCAGTTTGTCCTGTGATTGTGTAACATTTTCATCAGAACTGGATTTGAGAAGACTGCCTTGTAGGTTAGGCGTAGATCACCACTTAACAGTTGGCTGAGACAGATTAAAGGGATAGTCAATCTGCATAAGAAATACAGTTTACACTCTGTATTTTTATTGTAAGAAACCTCTGAGGCCACTCCAGTCATTGCAAGTGCCAGGTCAGATACATGCCAAAAGGTGGATTGTAGTCTGTTACTGGTCTGATGAGGGATAAGTACCATGAAACTATAACTTCCTTTGCATGCCATGCCTTTACTTATAAGCTGTGCCACATAGGACTTCCTCAGCACTGTGGACACATGATGGTCAAAGGTCTGGCTACTGTTTATGTGCGTACTTAGATCTCTCACCTCTGGGTCCAGTTTTAGGGGTGTGCTGTTAATATTGTAATTTGTAGAGGTATTTGCCTGCCTAAAGGGTATATTTATGTATTTTTATGCGTTCAGTTTTAGGCCATGGCATTGACACCAATAATTTGTCTGAGTCAGACCATTCTGAAGGATATCTACATTCATTGATTGCCCCTAGCTTGCAGTCATCAACAAACTTAGTCAAACAAATGCCTTCTACATTAGCCTTGACTTCAGAGAAGTGTATTCTAAACAGGAGAGGTCCCAGCACTGAGCCCTATGGTGCATCACTAGTAAATGGCCTCTTGCTGGATTATCCTGCTCTAACATGTTTTGTCCATGAGCCATTTGCTATCTATCTGGTCACATAAGGATTTATGCACAATTTTGTGAGTTTTGTCTATAATACGAAAGTGCAAAATTGTGAAAAGCCTTAGCCAGGTCAAGACAGGCAGTATGCACTGTTTAACCCTCTTCCTCATGCTAATGACTTTCTCATAGAAGTCTATCACATTGAGCAGGCATGACCTGCCGCTGATGAAGCTGAACTGGGTTGGATCCAATGTGTGGAGATTTCCTATGTCATTGTTTATCAGATCCATATTTATTCTTTCCATGGCCTTGCATATGAGACTAGTCAAACATATGGGTCTATAAATTCCTGGGTCTGTTGATGGTCCCCTTTATGCAGAGGGATTTATGGTGCTGTTCTCCATTCTCCAGGGACAAAGCCAGTCTGAAGGCTGTGGTTAAATAGAGATCCTAGTGGGCCTGATAGGTCATGTTTTAAGCTATTCAAGAGAAATCCTGGGATATTGTTGGGACCTATCAAAGCCATGTTTTTTGCTTTAGAGCATAGTGGCAACCTGTTCCTTTATGATGACTGGTAGAGAAATGATGGGGTAACCAGAGGTGATAGGAGGTGAATTCTGAGCTGAATTTATTGGACAGCAGATTTTCTGCATTTTTGGGCTGGGTGTAAGTCATGCAGTCTACAACTTACTCTGAATATTGTGGGTGTTCCCATTAACACTGCAGACATACCTGAACACTGCCTTATGATTATGCTTAGCTTGTGAGGCTATTTTTTTTACCTCAAAATTCACTTTTGAAGACTTTCATACAGAATGTTATATTCATAAAGTAGGAGAAAGTATACTAAGAATTAAGCCAACATGGGAGTGGAGAAAGTAGATTCTGCCAGATAGGGATGACTGTAATTAGGGGTACAGAGAATAGACAAAAGGAATCTGGAATTTACTGGAGGAAGATGGCAAAGGAACCAGGTATTGGAGACAAATAATTAGAGAAGGAAAGTTCCAAGGAGACATTTGGATCGCAGGCTAGTGATTGCCTTCCCTTATCAGGGACTGACAGAATACAGACAAAGAGAAAGGGATAGGGGTATCCTAAATGAAAGACTTGCACTGGTTGAGTTTTTAACTGAATCTAGAACAGAAACTGTTGTTAAAAAGGGATAATTAGCAGGGCATATAAAACATTGCACAATAACTACATGAATCAATCAGAAGAGGTCAGAAAAGACTGGGAAGAAAGATGAGATACGCAATTCCAAGGAAACATGGGAGAACATACAGTACGTATGGCTCCCAAATATGCAACAGATTCTAGCAGAATTAATATTTTTGACTGGAAGTGTTTGCATAGGTATTTTTATACCCCAAGCACACTTCTAAGAGTTTTACCTCAGGTAGATGTCAAGTGTTGGATGTATGATGGAGAAGAAAAAAGTAACTGGGAATATATGTTTTGGTGGTGTAATGAGTTGGCCGACTTTATCAGTTCCCCACAGAGTACTCTGTTAGGAATGCTGGGTGAGCACAAGTGTAACTAAGGAAATTATTATTATTTTTTGTGCTGGGATACAGGATCTGAACTGCCTAGACAAAGTAAGGTCTTGTCGAGTTTGATTTTGGTGACTGCCAAAAAAGCAATTACTGGAAAATGGAGATGAAAATCTAAACCAACTGTACTTGAAGTAGTGAATATAGTAACAGGATAAAAGAAGAGAAAGTGGGATCTAGAAAAGAGTAGGAGGGAAAGTCATAGAAAATTTTGAATTGTTGGGAACAATACATGCAAAAATCTGTTTTGGAGGCAGAATGAGGTTTAAGAGAAGGCAGAAGTTGAATAATTAATGTAATGTTGCTTATACTGTACATCACATATATCACATAGTATTAGTTGAAATGCAGTTATTTTACGTAGAATGAAAGAGATGTCTGTTATATGTGCAAATGTAAGTTTGACTATGTCACATAATAATTCAATAAAGGTGCTTCAAAAAAACGCTTTTGAATACTTGACTAGTCCTCTGATTTGCTTGTTTAGACTACTAAGGGCATTTTCCCTCTGTTGTGCACATTTTCTCTTACTTCTGGAAAGGTTTTTCTTTCATTTGTTGTACTGTCTGTGTATACCAGGGGTTCACCATGGTGGCTTGTTTTTATGATTTGTCCTAAGCTTATTTCAGTTTGGTACTGCCATTTATATGCAATTGTTTATATGGTCATACAGGATTTTTGTGCACTCCTCCATAGAGGCTTCTGTGTTTTCTAGGTTTTGGAGAGCCTGGAAATTATCTATGCTGTCACTTAATAGGAGATAATTTGCCTTAGAAAAGTTCCTAAAGGTGTTGTGATTAGGTGGGGGGGGGGGGGGGTTCTAGTTGTATATTTATTTCAAGGTAGACCGCTTTGTGAAACAATCTAACTAGTGAGGACATTACACTTAGGGGGTGCAGCATTCTTCCATGAGTACCAGGTCGAGAATATTTGTACCTCTAGTGGTAGTGCAGACTAGCAGCTCCAGGGCATTTGCACTGACAAAGTCCAGTAATCTTTGACTATGCATGTTAGTAGTCAAAGGTTCATAGGTTCATACTAGGCCATCTGCCCTAGGGCATTTATAAGCCTAGCCAGAATGTGTTTGGCTTTCGCCACCCATTTTAAAATAATTTTGCTATGCCCTTTTTTGAGGTTAGTATACTGTGCCTCTGTCTAACAGTGACACAGAAGTGATACCCGGGGTAAACCTACGATCTCCCATCCACTCATCAAGATTCCTCTTGAAGAGAGTCAATGAGGGACTCTGCCTAACCTGGACTGGGATTTTATTCCAGAGTGAAGGGAGCCTCTGGGTTATGAATCTGTCCCTCCAGCATGTCCTATTTATTTCGGTGCTGAGGTTCAAGTCTCTCGAGCGTGTAGCTCGATGGGATTTGGATTTTCTGAGGTGCAGCATGTCCATTAATTCCGGGTTGGACATGGCTTTATAAGTCAGGCACAGATCACCCCTGAACAGGCGGTATGCCACCGAGTAGAGCTGGAGTTTCTTTAACCGGGCAGCATATGGCATCTGTTTGAGCCCTTTGATCCTCTTGGTGAGGTACTTTTGGGGTCTTTCCAGTTGCTGTAGGTGTCTGGTAAGTTACATCCCAAAAGGGGCATTGTACTCAATTATGGGCCTGATGAGGGATGAGTAAAGAGACACGATGACCTCCCCTGATCTAGATGTGAATCCCTTCATGATTAGGTGGGCTATATAAAATGTTTTTCTAACCACTTTGGCCAAGTGGTTGTCAAATGAGAGATTGCTGTCAACTTGGGTCCCCAGGTCCCTAATTACTTCTTCTGTACTTAATGGATTACCACCTATGTGGTAATTTGTGGGCACTTTGTTTTTGCCAAAGGGCATGTACTGTATGTTTCCCAGTTAATGGAACAGTTGTAGTAAGAATTATAGTTGTCTCATTAAAATATCTGAGCATTTTATTAAGCGGAGTCAAACCAAATTATAAATGTAAATAATAATAAACAAAAAAATTTAATGACAGAATCTTCTGGAAAATTATCAGTTACGGAGTTTGGTGACTGACGCAATAACTGAGTATCTGTGTGTCAGTGACTGACATTTGGTAGAAAAAAAGCTCACCAAAATAGCATTTGAATGTAGTACAGTTTCTCATTCCATGGATTTAACACTAAGCTTTGCTACTCATCAATCTGTGGTGCACATTTAGCAAATGATTGCAACATGAATAGCCTGAGTAAACTTTATTAAGAAAGCCTCTGAAGATGAAGGTATATGACGTCTTTTGATGAATGAGTTACTTCTTCTTCTTCTTCTTCTTTCGACATTTTCCGGTTAGGGGTCACCACAGCGGATCACCTGTCCACTCATAACTGGCAGTAGAATTTTACGGTGTTGAGTTGCCAGCCCGGCACCCAACCTTCCACAGAAGGCACACACATGCATGCACTCATGCCTAGGGCCAATTTAGAGTGTCCAATCAATGAGTTACTATACTATTAAATTTTAAGCAGAGCAGAAAGTACTAGAATAACAGCTTATACTGATCATCTAATCTGATTTCCGATAACTAGACCAGCATGTTTTAGAGTAAGTTAGACTTTCAGGAAGTTGGAATGCAGTTATTTTATGTAGAATGTAAGATATGTCTGTTATATGTGCAGACTGTTACTACTGTCAAAGGCTGAGTTTGAGCTCAGTTTGTTTAATGTATGTATAATATTCATTGTTGCTGCATTTTCTTGTTAAAAAATGGTTAAGTAATTGGATGACTCTTAGTAGACAGTTGAAATCAAAATCTGATAACTGCTTTAACTGGATCAAGTTACCTTCTCATTCCTCCTCCTCCTTCTAATATCTACCAATCTTCTTAGGGCAGTTTTCTTATCACCTATCTCATCTCTCTATTCCACCCTGGTCCACCGTAATAAAGCAAGTCTCTATCCACTCTCTTAACTAAAACCACTATGCCTCTCTTACTGTCAACCTCAATACCCCGTCCTCAAATCTTATTTATGTCAGCCATTTCTACCAGAACCAAATGTTATTACTGTCCCATCTCACCATTTATCGACGAATATTACCTTACAGATCTCAGTTATTACTGTTTCATCTCACCATTTATCAACAAATATTACCTTACAGATCTCAGTTATTACTGTCTCATCTTACCATTTATCGACGAATATTACCTTACAGATCTCAGTTATTACTGTCTCATCTTACCATTTATCAACAAATATTACCTTACAGATCTCAGTTATTACTGTCTCATCTTACCATTTATCGACGAATATTACCTTACAGATCTCAGTTATTACTGTCTCATCTTACCATTTATCAACAAATATTACCTTACAGATCTCAGTTATTACTGTCCCATCTCACCATTTATCAACAAATATTACCTTACAGATCTCAGTTATTACTGTCTCATCTCACCATTTATCGACGAATATTACCTTACAGATCTCAGTTATTACTATGTCATCTCACCATTTCTTCTTCTTCTTCTTCTTGTGGCTGCTCCCATTAGGGGTCGCCACAGCGGATCATCTGCTTCCATTTCTTCCTGTCCTCTGCGTCTTGCTCTGTCACACCAACCACCTGCATGTCCTCTCTCACCACATCCATAAACCTTATCTTAGGCCTTTCTCTTTTCCTGTTATCTGGCACCTTCATCCTTAGCATCTTTTTCCCAATATACTTTGCATCCCTCCTCAGCACATGTCCAAACCAATGTAATCTTGCCTCTCTGGCTTTATCTCTAAACCTTCCAACCTGGGCTGACCCTCTAATATACTTATTCCTAATCCTGTCCACCCTCGTCACACCCAGTGCAAATCTTAACATCTTTAACTCTGCCACGTCCAGCTCTGACTCCTGCCTTTTTGTCAATGCCACTGTCTCCAACCCATATAACATAGCTGGTCTCACTACCCTCTTGTAGACATTCCCTTTCACTCTTACTGGTACTAGTCTGTCACAAATCAATCCTGACACTCTTCTCCACCCACTCCATCCAGCCTGTACTCTCTTCTTTACCTCTATTCCACACTCACCATTACCCTGAACTGTTGATCCCAAGTATTTAAACTCATCCACCTTCACCACCTCCACTCCCTGCATCCTCACCATTCCTCTAGCCTCCCTCTCATTCACACACACATATATTCTGTCTTAGTCCTGCTGACCTTCATTCCTCTTCTCTCTAGAGCATATCTCCACCTCTCCAGGGTCTCCTCCACCTGTTCACTACTCTCACTACAGATCACAATGTCATCTGCAAACATCATCATCCAAGGGGACTCCTGTCTGATCTCGTCTGTCAACCTGTCCATCACCATTGCAAATAAGAAAGGGCTCAGAGCTGATCCCTGATGTAATCCCACCTCCACCTTAAACGCAACCGTCACGCCCAACGCAGACCTCACCGCTGTCACACTACCCTCGTACATATCCTGTACCACTCTTACATACTTCTCTGACACTCCCGACTTCCTCATACAATACCACAGTTACTCTCCAGGCACCCTGTCATATGCTTTCTCTGAGTCCACAAAGACACAGTGCATCCCCTTCTGAACTTCTCTGTATTTCTCTATCAATGCTGTCAGAGCAAGTATCACATCTGTAGTGCTCTTTCCTGGCATGAAACCATACTGCTGATCACTAATCATCACCTCCCTTCTTAACCTAGCTTCCGCTACTCTTTCCCATAACTTCATGCTGTGACTGATCAATTTAATCCCTCTGTAGTTACTACAGCTCTGCACATCACCCTTATTCTTAAAAATCGGTACCAAAACACTATTTCTCCATTCCTCAGGCATCCTCTCACTTTCCAAGATTTCATTAAACAATCTAGTTAAAAACTCTACTGCCATTTCACCTAAACACCTCCATGCTTCCACAGGTATGTCATCTGGACCAACAGCCTTGCCATTCTTCATCTTCTTCATAGCTATCCTTTCTTCCTCCTTGCTAATCCACTGCACTTCATGATTCACTATCCGCACATCATCCAACCTTTTCTCCCTCTCATTCTCTTCATTCATCAGCCCCTCAAAGTACTCTTTCCATCTGCTCAACACACTCTCCTCGCTTGTGAGTAAGTTTCCCTCATTATCCTTTATCACCTTTACCTGCTGCACATCTTTTCTAGCTCAGTCCCTCTGTCTAGCCTATCGGTACAGGTCCTTTTCTCCCTCCTCAGTGTCCAGCCATTCATGCAACTCTTCATGTGTCTTATCCTTAGCCTTCGCCACCTCCCTCTTTGCCATGCACCTCATCTCCTTATACTCCTGTCTACTTTCTTCATCTCTCTGACAATCCCACTTCTTCTTCACCAACCTCTTTCTCTGTATACTCTCCTGTACTTCCTCATTCCGCCATCAGGTCTCCTTGTCGTCCTTCCTCTTTCAAGATGTCACACCAAGCACCTTTCTAGCCATCTCCAGTACTAGCTCTGCTGTAGTTACCCAGCTGTTCGGTAACTCTGCACTGCCACCCAGTACCTGTCTTAACTCTTCCCTGAACTCCATATCATAATTACCCTTTTTCAATTTCCACCATTTGATCCTTGGTGCTGCCATCACACTCCTCCTCCTCTTCTTGATCACCAATATCATCCTACAAACCACCATCCTATGCTGCCTAGCTACACTTTGCCCTGCCACCACTTTACAGTCTCCAATATCGTCGAATATTACGCTACAGATCTCAGTTATTACTGTCTCATCTCCTACAGATCTCAGTGATTACTGTCTCATCTCACTATTTATTGACGAATATCCCCTTACAGATGTCAGTTATTACTGTCTCATCTCACCATTTATCAACGAATATCACCTTACAGATCTCAGTTGTTACTGTCTCATCTTACCATTTAGTGATGAATATTACCTTCCAGATCTCAGTTATTACTGTCTCATCTCACCATTTATCGATGAATATCACCTTACAGATCTCAGTTATTACTGTCTCATCTCACCATTTATCCACGAATATTACCTTACAGATCTCAGTTATTACTGTCTCATCTCACCATTTATTGACGAATATTAACCTTACAAATCGCAGTTATTACTGTCTCATCTCACCATTTATCAACAAATATTACCCTACAGATCTCAGTTATTACTGTCTCATCTCACCATTTATCAAGTGTTACACATCTCAGTTATTACTGTCTCAATTCTCATCTCATCATTTATCGATGAATATTACCTCACAGATCTCAGTTATTACTGTCTCATCGCACCATTTATCAACAAATATCACCTTTTAGATCTCATCTTTCAACTCTCTCACAGCATTACTGCATAACCAGTTCTGTTGCACTGTACCACCAATCCTCTGGCAATGTAACCACAGTGTATTACTGTTAATTATAAATGAAAAACTACTTGTTTATGTATAAAATGTTCTACTTGCTCATGTACAACTTTGGTGTAACATTTAAATGTATATTTTGTGAAGCTTTTTCTGCCGGGCCTCCACTGAAAATGGATTTCTAACCCAGTCAGACTTTTCTGGTCACCAAATGCCAATAAATAAATAAATAAATACATTTGGTTGAAATGTATTATCTGTTGTAAGCAATTTATGTTTCAATCCACTTAATATACATTTTAATGAGTGCTTACAGTTTCTTAAGTTTAAATTACTAATGTATTTGAATAGTCAGTCATGGTACTCCTATACATTGGCAGATAACAGGCCTTGACAAGTTTTGTTATATATTTTCCAGGGGATAATGGAGAATACTGGATCACAGTAGCATGTTTGAATACTACTTAGAATGTTATGGCATTGGAGTAGTTTGACAGCTGCATGTTGCAGTTCTAATATTCGAAACCTTATCACATACAGTATTTTATGCCGCGGTGGTACGGTGGTAGCGTTGTTACCTCACAGCAAGAGGTTCTCCCATTTGATTCTTGGCGTGGCTTGGGAGTGCCTTCTGTGTGGAGTCTGCATGTCCTCCCCGCGGTTGGATAGCGTTCGACAGACATGGGTGTGTAAATGGGCATGCCTTCATTGAAGGTTGGGCATCGAGCTGGCATTTTGTAAAAATCTACTGCCAATCATTAGCGGACCCGAGTTCCACTATGGCGACCCCTTACAGGGAAAAAGCCGAAAGACAAACAACAACAGTATTAGACAGAACCCACCAAGCAACTTAAAATAAAAATAAAAATCACTGTCTGACTCTAATCGATTTATCGCCTTAAGAATCCACCTAATGTCTTCACTACATCAGTAGCTAGAGTTCCACTTCCAAATAATGCCCTCCATTCTTCCCCTTTCTACAACAGTTTGACCATGGCATAATTTGATATACTCCATTCTAAGTAAGATATAGCCACAATTTCCCTTAAGGTTTCCCTGTTCACCAGTAATCTCTCTAGTCGGCTAACTTGATGTCCCTCCACTCTACAGAAAGTGAAACCATCTTCATTGGACTTATTGTGCTCACCGACATCATTCAGCTCTAGATTCCCCATATCTTTGTTCAATTCCTTTTGACATTTCTTGTGAATCTCTACAGCTCAATGTAGACTTACCTGTTTCTAGGTGAAGGCGATAGTGAAATCACTCCCAAGTACTCAACTCCTCAACCTCCCTCAGCCACTCTCTAAAGACGTCATGCTGATCCTTATTAGGACTATAAAAGAGAAAAGGATCATCACGTTCCTCTCTAAACCAGTTGCCTATCACCCACCCCCTCATTATCTCTCCTAATAGCTAACTCCCTCAATTTTCCATTGTTAATTGGCAAGATACCCACACCTCTCTTCCTCCCACAACTCACAGAACCAGAGCTAGATCATGGTTAAATGGGGCCCCTAGGCACTGAAGCCCCCAGCCCCTCCCAGACATTCCAGTATCCCATTACTTTGCTATTTCTCCCCAGTTTATATAAACACTGTTGAAACATCTCAGTATGCATACTGTTTTCTGCTTTACTTCCACAATGATTACAGGTATTTGTATTTTATTTAAAACTTTTATGTCAAATTTTATAGCACAAACACCGATAGATATTTGCTAAATAAAACAGTACAGTCTCGCAATGAAAACAGACTTGGCTTTAAGACTAAACTTCTCTGCCTTGAAGTTAACATTCACTGAAACAGCATTGAAACTTGCATTTAAAAAAAAACATGCATCTGGCCAGTGGCGGATAAAATTTACCTTTGGGCTGTTTTCAAACCATAGGCCCCTTGTATGCATTTTTAGGACCATGCATACATGCATGTGTTTTTTAATTCACTTTCGTGATTGTATTAAAGTATATTCCTTGTATAATGCAGCACCACTTGTTTAGTGTGTTTTAAATTTGTAGTTTTGAACATTTTTCCTTTAAGCAATGAAACAAAACCTATGAACCAATAACATCAAAACTACCTGAACATTTCAACCATAAAAGGCCCCTCAGACTTCTGTCATTACAATCCACAATTATCAGTCAATATGCACAATCTCTGCAGAAATAAAACTCATCTGAATAATTTCACATTAAAGAGATCTGTAACTAATGAAGAGGTTCCAACACTCAAACAACTTTATGTTTCATTGTGTCATCTATAAATTCAGTGCCTGCTGCCCTTAAAGAATACATTGCCTATGTTACATTAAAAAAATTAATAAGCTGGTAATATTGCAATAAGGAATGGATGGCAAACCAACAACAGATTCAGAGATACAAGGCATCTCATCCAAAGGAGGACATACCCAGGACTGCAGCACCCTCACCCCCCTTAAAGTACACAGTATCAGCAATCCATGTGCATGCTGTATGAGTAGAACCCAAAACCTTTTGCATCAGAAGCAAGTATGCTACCTAAAAATGCTTTTTAATTATATAGTACAATAATGATGACCATTTGCTAAACAAAACAGTCACGCATTGTAAACAGATTTAGCATGAGTAGCAGTAAACTTCTCTTCCATTGAAGCTCAGTTGTTTGAAAATGCACTGAAACTCGCATTTTAGCAGATTGGTAGATGGTGTAGAGAATTCAGGCTTTTGTCACCTGTAACTAAGGTACAGGATTTAAGCCTAAGTAAATTAAGTAACCTGCCATCCCTAACTAGGGTATTTTACACACACACACACACACACACACACACACACACACACACACACACACACACACACACACACCCTACCTGTGTCCGATCATGCTGTGGAAAGGTCAGGTCCAGGCAGTTTACATTCCGTGCATGGAAGCAGCACAGTAATGTGTTCTTGTTTTGTACATTGTTACACAGAATCAACAGTTGTGTGTGTGACAACAATGCAGAGGGCATTCTTAAAGAAGAGCACCCTTAAAAAAAAAAAAAAAAAACATGTAATTTTTTTTTAATTAAAAAAGTAAATATGACAGCCCCCCTCCAAGCCAGCGGGGACCCCACCTAGCCACTGGGCCCTAATCGACTGCTTAGGTTGCCTAGTGCTGGATCCGGCTCTGCATAGAACTTGTTTCTAGCTGTTTAGGACTTCTCTTCTTAAGGTTTTGCGCATTTACCTACAATTCCTGAATAAAGAGTATTTCAATACCTTCCTAATTATTTTTGCCATGACTGTCTTCATCTTTATGAAATTATTCAACCACTTGCAATCTATGTTCTCCCCCTCCCCCTCCCCCTCCATCAGTACAAAACAACCAATGAAATCTAACTGAAGATAGGCATACAACACAACTGGGTCAATTAACTGAATCAACCCCCCCCCCCCCCACCAGAAGATGGACACTGAACTCTGCTAGCAGTTTGATGCAATATGTATCTTCCTAAAACTGGCTCAGTGTCTCGGCTGCAATTCAGATGATTTCAAGTCAGCCAAAAAAGTAATTATACCTGAATGACGAGGTAGCAGGTGCATGATAGCCCACATCCTTCAATGTGTTCCTCCTGCCAAAAAAAAAACAATAGAAAAAGCCAGCCATTATCTGCCAGCCATGCATCTTTAATTCTCTCATGCCTTTTTTCCATAATAGTACCCAATTTTATTAACTTCTCAGGATCTCTGCCAAGGCTTCACATGAAATGGGGACATTAGTATGACGTACTGTAGCATCATTCATCAAATGTGATTAGCAGGAAGTCATCATTGTATGAAAAAAAAAAAAACAAATACAAAAATGTACAGCCTTTTCTTTTCCCAATATAGATTGCCTTTTACTTCTAGCTACTAATATACCTGCCCATTCCCCAATCTTCTGACAACAGAAATCCCCTGACTCATATGTCCATAGGTCCTCTATCCTGCTGCACTTTGCCTTGATGTCTGCGGCCCATCACCCCCTCTCTGCCATTAATATCCCTTCTCTGTGTAACATCTGTATCTCGCTCTCTCTCTGTCCTTTTGCACTCCAGGGTATCAAACTCATCCTTATGTGTGTGTGTGTATAATTTGAGATTCTTTGAAAGTGAATTTCAGCAATTTCATTTCACTGTGTTATCACTCACAGACGTTTCCTTCAAAGTTGACATGGATCCAAGTGCTCAACTCCTACCTCAGATTTTTTAAGCTAGTTTTTGCACTATGTTGGATTGTCTAGAAATGGTGACTTTTCAGATAATGATTAATGCTTGTTATGTTATATAGTGTCTGATTTTTATCTCAGACAGTTTTTAATTGTTTTTATTTTACTTTTATTGTTTTTATTGCATTTTCAGAACAAAAAGGTTGAACAATTAATGATAGACAAATTCACATAATTCAACGTATACATAAGTAAATATTGCAAACAGGTTGTCAAACTGAACAATGCTCAAAAAAGTAAGCACAAATTTATGTATGTCCAAGACGCTCACTACTCTTCACACAGTAATTCAAATGGCTAAAGATTTCTGTTATCCAATATAGCTTATAGGTTTTTCATTTTATTCAAGTTCCATTAATAACTTGATACATTCATAATATCACCTCCAGAAATATTGAATCACAAAAAATGAACCACATTACTTCGAAACATAGAACTTTGAAACTATGTGCTACCGACAGCAGCATGTTATGTCAAATCACAGTGTGACGATTGGGGAGAAATGGGCGAAGTCTGCCAGCCTAGTCAAATAGAATTTGATATATAATTTTGGCATTTGTAAATAAATGTAAAATACAGGCATGTTTTCTTGATAATAAATGTAAAACACAGGCATGTTTTCTTGAATGTAAAAGAACACTGTGAAATGTGGAACTGCAAAATATGTGACAACATTGCACTCTACTGGCCCAGTGAAGCATGTTGTGACCCTTTCATATTAGAATTTGGCTCCGGGGCGGCTGGATGAAGGTTTCATGCCCATTGTTTTAAGGCTAAAGTTTATGACCAGAATTTAGATGTGGAAGGTGCTTTATTGCTCTAGTCTCTGCTAGAATGTATATGTGAAATGCCTTGTGTTGTTGTAAGTTTCTAAGTAGGTGTTAGATTGCTAAATAATGCAGTTTGTGCCCTGAGAACTCAGACCAGGTGTTAAGATGATGCAATATGAATACTGGGAAAACCTAAGTGTCAAAATGATGTAATTTGGGAAGGGCATTAGAGACATGTTTGTTAGTAATGTTTAAATACTATTTCTCAGAAGAGACTTAGAGCATTTTGACTTTGGACAGCTAACTTATCAGCACTCTGCCTTGTGCTCACATGTAAGTTTTAGCACTATGAGTTCTTGTAGGAATAGTTAAAGCTAGTAAAGATGAATTAGGTATTTTTCTTTGAAATCAGACCAGTCCTAGTGTATTATTTTAAGTTTCTATGTGATCTCTAAACTCTTAGATATCTCTGTGGTGTAGTAGTTTTGTCTTATGTTTTAATTATTTATTATTAAATATTTTTAAAACTTTCTGCCTGTGGCTGATTTGTGTAGAGATAAGCTGTAGAGTGCATTGCATATTTATATAGGTTATTGTAATAGGCCACTCTAAAGTAAGCCTTGACTGTTAGTCATACTACCATTGAATATTAATATTGCACAGTAATAATTGGACACCCTTTTAAGGGCCTTTAGTAGCTGATATTATTAACTAGGTGGTGGCAGTAATTACTACCGTATAGTCTGGGTAAAGGGGCACAGTTGGAGAATCTGTGTCAGCCTTTCCCAGGAGTGTCTGTGAAGTTGTATAAATACTTATCTCAAAGTGGCTGTTTGTTGTGTCAGCTACTTAGCAAGGGCATGAAGCACTGGTTGGACAGAGAGGGTACTGGTGGTTTTAGCTTGCCCAGTTAGGCTGAGACTTGGACCCTATAGTTGTGCCAGTGGGGAGTCTTATTGGAGACCTGGTGATCAAGGGAGCAACCAGCCCCTGACTGACTGTGATCTCTGTGTACAGTTAAGGGAAATTGTACTTTACTGTGTGTATTAGTTATCCTTTTCTCTTCTAGGGGACGACCTCCCTGGTGTTAGTGGTGAGGATTGAGGCTCCTTGATTGCTGACCCAGGGCATGGTCTTCACATACAGTACAACAGGAACTGTTTTTTTGCCCTTTCATAGGTTCATAGGTTCATAGGTTCGTACTAGGTTATCTGCCCTAGGGCATTTATAAGCCTAGCCAGAGTGTGTGTGGCTTTCACCACCCCTTAGGATGAGAATACCACGCCCTTTTAGGGTTTAGTTTACTGTGCCTCTGTCTAGTAGTGACACAGAGATGACCCCCGGGATAAACCTACAATCTCCCATCCACTCATCAAGATTTCTCTTGAATAGAGTTAGTGAGGGGCTCTGCCTAACATGGATTGGGATTCTGTTCCAGAGTGTAGGGAGCCTCTGGGTTATGAATCTGTCCCTCCAGCATGTCCTATTTATTTCTGTGTTGAGGTTTAAGTCTCTTGCTCTCGTGGCTCTGGTGGATTTGGATTTACTGAGGTGGAGCATGTCCATTAATTCCGGATTGGACATGGCCTTGTACGTCAGGCACAGATCACCTCTGAGTAGGTGGTATGCGACTGAATAGAGCTGGAGTTTTTTCAGTCGGGCAGCATATGACATATGTTTAAGACCCTTTATCCTCTTGGTGAGGAACTTTTGGGGTCTTTCCAACTGCTGCAGGTGTCGGGTAAGATACATCCCAAATGGGGCATTGTACTCAATCAGTGGCCTGATAAGAGAAGAGTACAGGGGCACAATGACCTCTCTTGATCTAGATGTGAAACCCTTCATGATAAGGTGGGCAATATAGAAGGTCTTCCTAACCACTTTGGCAATGTGAGTGTCAAATGAGAGGTTACTGTCAACCTGGGTCCCTAGGTCCCTGATTACCTCTTCTGTACTTAACGGATTACCACCTATGTGGTAAATTGTGGGTACCTTGTTTTTCCCAAAGGGTATGACTATACATTTTTTGGCGTTCAGCTTAAGGCCATGGCTCTGGCACCAATTATCCGTTTCTATGAGGCCTCTCTGAAGGATGTTTATGTCCGCTGGAGTATCGATTATGGTGCCCAGTTTGCAGTCATCTGCGAACTTTGTCAGCCACAATCCTCCTATGTTTGCCTGTACTTCGGAAAAATAAATGCCGAACAAGAGGGGTCCCAGGACTGAGCCCTGTGGGACACCGCTTGTGACTGGCTTAGAGTCTGACATAGCTCCAGCAACTCTGACCCTGTGGGTTCTGTCCTTGAGCCAGTTTGCAACCTATCCTGTGACATATGGGTTTACATTTAAGCTGGTGAGTTTGTCTATGATGCCCGAGTGGGGTATTGTGTCAAAGGCTTTTGCAAGGTCAAGGTAGGCTGTGTGAACTGCCTTACCCTCATCAATGGCCTTAGTGACTGTTTCAAAAAAGTCAATCAAGTTCAAAAGGCAGGATCTGCCTTTGACAAAGCCAAATTGGGTAGGATCCAATGTCTGTAGGTCCCCAATGTCTTTGTTTATGAGTTCCATAATGATCCTCTCCATAGCTTTGCAGACCAGGCTCATCAAGCTTATGGGGCGGTAATTTCCAGGGTCAGTAGAAGCACCGCCTTTGTGAAGTGGGACCACTGTTGCCGTACGCCACTCTTTGGGTATGTATCCTGTAGTAAGGCTAAGATTAAACAGCAGCCTTATGTGTGGGTTTAGTTCCTCTTGGAGTTCATGTAGCACACAGCCCGGGACACCGTCCGGTCCCATTGATGCTGTGTTTTTAGCTTTAGAGAGGGCGGCTCTCACCTGGGCATCTGAGATGTTAGGGAGGCTGCACTCTGCTGGGATAGTTATTTCTCCTTTTGGGGGGGAGGGAGGAGAAATTTGCACTGAACCTGTCTGCCAGAATGTTGGCAATGTCAGTGGGGTCAGTGTATTTTGTGTCATTTTGGACTAACTGTGAGCATATCTGGGAGTTTCCACCCAGGTTTCTAACATAGCTAAAGAAGGCCTTGTGATTGTCTTTTGTGTCTTTTGCGATTTTTCTCTCAAAGTTGGCCTTGGATGATTTTATGAGTGATCGTAGTTTTTTGCTAGTACTGATCAGAGATGCCTTCCCTTTTAGGGATTTTGCTCTGTCATGTAGTAGCTTCCTCCTTCTGTTGTAGAGTTTGTTTATGGCTGGGGTCCAGCAGACTGGGCGCCTGCCTTTGGGGGAATGGGTCTTGGTTTTATTTGGGATTGCATGATCCATGCATTCTTGAAGGTTCCCGTAGAAGGCATTTGCAAAGGATTCAGCAGTGAGGGTTGTGGTTTCCACTGGCCCAGGGGCCTTGAAGGATACCACTTCAGTCTTAAGATGTGTGAAGTTGGCTTTTGAGAAGTTCTTCACTGTGGTCTTTTGTGCAGGGGGTGGGGGCAGGATGTGGATTTCCAGTGAGATTAATTTATGGTCTGATCTTACCAAAGAGGGATATACTTCCGGTGTGGAGCATTTTGTCCCCATGTTTGTGATGATCAGGTCTAGTATATTGTCTCCTCTTGTGGGAATGGTGACCAGTTGTTCCATTGCATTTGAGTTTATGAATTCTAGGAACCTTTGGGCTAGGGTGTTGGGGCTTGAGTAATGTTCCCAGTCTATGTTTGGGTAGTTGAAGTCTCCCAATATGATGGTATTTGGAGAGACATTCATACTCTCCAGTGTCTTCAGGAAGGCTGTGTGGGGTTCCTGAGTTTGAGAGGGTGGTCTGTAGCATGCTCCAAACTGTAAGGCAGTTTTGCCTATGGTTAGTTGCACCTGGATGGTCTCCGATGCTTCGTGCGTTGCCACTAACCTGGAGGTGTGGGTATATTTGATGAATATGGATACACCCCCTCCTTTTGTGGTTCGGTCCAAGTTTTGGGGCCGGAAAGCATGATATGAGGTAAAACCTGATAGTGCTGGGGTGCTCTCAGGAGCCTTGAACCAGGTTTCAGTCACTGCACAGACATCGATGTTCTCCATACTGACTTCTGGCATTGAGCAGCATTACCCTTAGTTTTTTTCCACTTGTGTTTTCTAGGGAGGTAGGTTTGTCATTTGAGTCTTGCCTAAAAAAGGCACTATGGGGGTGGCAAGAGCCTTGGCCAATATCCGGAAGCCCAGGGGTGACAGGTGCAAGCCGTCCCTTGCGAAGCAGCGTGGCTTGTCAAGCATGTCATCCCAAGCATTCAGACATTGGATCCCCTTAGAATGACACCAGTAATTAAGCCAATTGTTAAAACTGATCATTTTGTCTTTGTACTGTGGCATCATTTTTGGTGAGGGTAAGATGCTGCTCAGGGTCAGGGTCATACCGGCCTGGGCTACATAATCAGAGAGCTCCTCCATGTCTCTTTTCATGTAGTCCAGGGAGGTACGTCTCAGGTCGTTCACACCGGCATGTACAATGACTGAGTCATATTTGTACTTGCTGTGGAGTGACCTGAGTGCTTGTGTTATGTGGCGGATTATAACTCCCGATAGGCAGCTTACTGTGACCCTTTCCTTGTTCAGTCTGGTGAGCGGGATGTCAGTGTGTCTGACTATGGAGTCACCTATTACAAGTGTGTCTGGCATGTTGTTTGGTCTTAAGGGCTGTGACTGTTTAGCACACTGATTTTGTGAACTATGTGTTGCATGTGCTATGTCTTGAGGTGGCGGTTGCTTGGGTGTCTGCTTTGGAGGCCTCTGTTGATTTGGTAGATTTTTAATCAGCGCCTCCGAGTATGTTTTTGTGTGTTTATGTGTTTGGTTTGCAGTTGTGATAGTTTTATGTGAGACTGGGTTTGTGGTGTGCGTGGTTACCTTCTCCTCCTGACTGGTCTTGCCAGTACTGAATTGAGAGAGCTCAGCCTCCAGTTTGGCTATGTAGTTGCATCTCTCGCATATATTTGTATTTGTTGGGAGGAGGAAAGGGTTGTCTGTGTACATGAGGCAATTGTAACATTGTCTGAAGATTCCCAAATTCACCAGCTGAACAGGAGAGGACGCCAGCAACTGACCCTTCGACATGCTAGAAATAGTGAAAAAGATTGCTGTGTAACTGAGTCAGAAAGGACCTATAGGGAAATGGGTACTCAAGGGAATTTAGGTGAATGAAGTACTTTCTTTTGTTTAAGAGTGCTTTACCTGTATAAAAAATGCTTTAGGAGCAAGTGCTGAGCTTTTCAGATAGAGTATAGGCTGTTTAGATTGCAAGTAGAACAGTTCTAAGGGAAAAATTGAAGAGCAGACTTTACGGAGCCAGAAATAGTTTAAACTTGATTAACCGGCGCTGCCCTATGCTGCTCTATGAGCAACTTTGCGCTAAAAACGTGCTAAAGTACGCAAAAGCGGCCTTTATAGCAGGGGGTTGAAAAGAGCCAGGAAATGACCCAAAATGGCCAATAAACTACAAGTTGCTGGGCTGGAACCAATCCTCTAGGGACAAATAGGTTGCTCAGTGCTCCCCACTCCCACTGGTGAACAAAGAAGCTTCCTCTTATCCAAATAAGGGTATGGATAGCACAGGAACTAAGATAAAG